>NW_019174273.1:4125666-4404846 GCF_002260705.1 Seriola dumerili | reverse complement strand
TTGTTTTTGGCAAAGAGAGTCAGTTTTGGCAGACACACGAGACAGCTAATATAAACGAGAAAAGCAGCAGATTCTAAGCGCTGGCGCATGATTTAACCAGGGGCGTTATTGAACATTAATCATTTCAGGTGTAAGCTGGATTAACTTTACGGACAATGCTAACGACATGAAATACATGCCATAATTCTTGCCATCGGATGGCAGAAAACCCAAATCCAGCATTTGAATCCGCCACCAGGGAAATATGGTATTGCCTTGGAAGTCGTGATCTGATGCATGAAATCAGCACTTACACGTTGATTAGCAGTGCAGTCTTTGTAGGACACAAGATAACAACGATCTACCATAACGAGGAAAAGCAAAAAACAGATAAAGAATAAGCTACGAAGCGCTCGAGAATGATTTAAAACACCTAGCATGTTACTGCGAAAACATAAACGTGCGATGCTTCAGGCGTTTTACTGATAAAACAAACACTCTATTTGGACCATCTGTAAGCGATGGAATACACTGCATATTCTTCATGGGATGGCACTAGAATAGACAGGAAAACTTATCCTGAAGTGTTCTGTACAGATATAAACATGACGGGTGAGAAAAAACTAGTTTAACAGCACACAGAACGAGAGAAACTCTATCGAGGAAAGGGCAGCAGGGATTTTAACTCCATGGGACCGCCCGACCGTATAAACACACGGCTTAATGAATAGTATTGCATGGCTCAGCTGTAACTGAATAAACAACTTTAACACGCACCACGTGCGATAACGCGCCATTCCGGAAGTACATGCATATATTCTTCCTGGATGGTACCCGTACCACACACACACACACTGCAGAGCAGGAAAAACACTTATCCTCAAGTGTTGCCGTGTTAATGAAACTCAGCACTTAATGCTTACGCTAACAGTTAGGCATACACCGAGACAATAGCTTCTAAGCGGGAAGCCAGAGCATCCAGATTCAAGCGCCATGATGGAAGACTTTATACCATACAATACATACATACATATTAAATAAGAGATAATAGAATAGTGTAGTGGTAATCGGTACTCCACCACACACACACACTTCGAGTGCAAGAACGGTCCATCAGGCGCTGGCATGGTATTACGTCATCATCATGGTAATCGCTTATATATCTTGAAGAGAGGATAGATAGTATATTCAGGAGAGGATGGTGTCATCAATCTTCGGGTAGAAGATATCTTTTTTTTCTTTAAATGCAGAGGAATTTTTTGCCTTTCATCGATTCTTCGAAGTCATGCCAGCATAGTAGTGTTGAAGGCAGTGAATAATTCACCTTAATCATATATAGAGAAAAAAATGATCTGGAAGCTGTTAGGCTACCTTACCGGGCAGTTAGTATTGGGACTTGCGACTGCAGTCTCCATGGACAGAATTTAACAAACAATGCGGATCTTGTTTGGTTCTTTATTCTTAACGCGTGGCAGCGCTGCGACGTTTGCACTCTGCCAGATGTCCTGTGACGTGTTTGTTAATTATATAGATAGAGATAGACAATTTTTTTTGTTGCTATGAAGGGTCACATGTATGTCAAAATTGGGTGTCATTGCGATGCTGGAGATCCAGATATAGGAGAAGTCACTAAGCATTCATAGCATATTGGGGAGAAAGCTAAGACTAAGGTTACATGCAGAATTTTCTCTTTTGGGCAAAAATGGAGAAATGAACTAAAATTTTTGGTGGAGGGAAAAAATCTATAAACACTAAAAATCGTTTGGGAAGTGTTGAGGAATTTTTAGGGAATGAAAGTACGGTGTGTTTACCTAAATTGTATGATTTAATCACTTGGTAAATTAAGAAAGGTAATTCGAAAATGTAGTTGTTCAATGGGTTTTCGAAATTGGCAACCAAGTCGATGCCGTAACTGACAGCAGGCGGACCGGGTGGATGACGGAGTGCGGAGGCGAGCGGAACACTCCTGGGGTGAAAATAGGATCTGCCGAACATAATAGGCTCACAGCAGCACCACCTTTTTTTAACAAAAGTGGTGCAGGATTGGGAAAAACTAGATTTTCTGCTGCACAGGTATGAAGTTCATGTATTGCCTCCTGCTGTAGTATTTAATATTAATCTAAGTAAAACCAAAACAGTGGAGGCGGAGAGGAAGGTTCTGTGACGTAGTAGGGGGGCTCAGAGGTGTTTAATTGTATTCTGGTTCGTGCTGGGTACGCTGATAGGGCTACACATTACTATTAGTTTAAAGGGGTGGGGGGCTTCAAGGCTTAAAAGGCTACATTAGATATAGATGTTTCAGAATAAATGGTGGTTCAAGAGGGTGGCCGGCGGTAGTGGTTTAACGGTAAATTGGGTGTTATTATAGAGGAGGAGATGTTGGCTGGGGCCTTGGTGTCCTGGTTGTAACCATCAGACGGCAATTCAAGAAGGTAAAGGTATGGGGTGGTTTGGATGGCATAATAATGTAAATTAACAGAATGAATTCAAGTGATATAGACTACAGAGAGTACTGTGTGAATAAAAGCTTAAACACGCCCAGAGTGCGACCGCAGCACTATTTGAGGGAGCCTGTAGGACGGCGTTTGTCTCTCACGAGCCCGTTTGTGGAGCTCACCCAGAGTCATTTCATGAGATATCTCAGTGGTGGCTGAGGTACATTAAAGGATAACTTTGGTAGTGGTATAACTGAGGAATACTAATTTGTAAACACATGGATGGGAAAACTATCAATAGTGAAAAAAGTAGAGTCAACTCATCTCACACCTTTAAAAAAGGGATTTTGGAGGTTCAGGAGACTTGGGGGAAGAGAAATGGGAAATAGATAAAAGAAACAAGGATTGGGGGCTAGTGGTGGTGCAGCCGGCAGAGAAGAAAAAGAGGAAATGTTCAAACATTTAGGATGGGACTGGGTATGGAACAGAAGCTGACAGGCTTTAGAGGCTGGTGTTCGGCACATGAGGACTGGGTCTAAAGAAGACTAAAAAAGACTCTCCAGATCATCGACTGAATCACTAGGACTAATGACGCCCCAACTACACCAGACAAACAGACGCAACTCAGTTAAAAAGAGTCCATGTGCCCCGACTTCGACTCGAAAAGATATGGAACAAGGAATCAAGGCAATGCAAAGCATCAGGAAAAGGGGTTTAGAGCATTAATGGGGTTAAATTGCAGAAAAAGGGACGGAAGTATGCAGGTGGGGATGGTTGAGAAAAGTCGGCAGAACCAGGAGTACAGTCCACATGTCGGCAGGATTGTTGTGTTTAAGGAAGAGTCACTGATGATTGTAAGGGGTTAGAGGGACAGAGTAAGAATGAGGGTGAACAGGAGGAAGGTGAAAAAGATATCTTAGGGAAATAGACATAAGGCGGTCGGTAGTAGAGGAGGGAAAGGGGATTAAGAAGGTCTGGAGAGACCTAGAAGGACGAGGGAGGTATGGAAGAAGGTATTTATAACAGCTAGAGAAAGAGCCTTGGGCAGATGCCTATTTGAGTGAGCACGTAGTATATTCCAGTTAAATATAAATATCATTGGCTCATTGGGTGACATGACAGCTAGTCAAGATCAGCTGCTTCGTCCTAGGGGAATGAGATGCTTAAACCGGAATCAGTTAACAGCAAAAGTATGCACACGGCTCAGCGCAGGACGAACAGTGGTGGCCGATGGGGAGTATTGCGAGGCCTACCCTTGGCTCACTCAATCCGACGCGGGTCTCTTGCGGCAGAGTGAAGGCTGGCAGCTAGCAGAGCAGGCTAGGAGAGCCCAGGCACAGATAAGACAGCTCAGTGTTAGCACATAAAACTAAATATTTGCAGAATGCGACTTTGTACGGGATAGTTGTGTGGGCTAGGGCTTGGCGAAGCTCGTTTCCTATCCGCATCCTGGCGCGTCCTGAACCGCGTTTCGCTAACCTCCATAGACCTTAGACGACCTCTGTACTGATCCAGTGTGCTGTACCACGCGGCAGGTGAGGGAATGAAATGCCAGGGGGCGCCAGGAACGCAGGGGGAGGGGAGAGGGGAGAGGCAATAAGGGAGGGAGCAGGGGGGAGTGATAAAGCGAAAGGGATGGATTTATGATTTGTAGGGAGAGACATGGATCATTTGGGTCAGAGGATGTGGGCCCTTAATAGACGGCTATGCTCACGCACCGCAGCGCGCGGCACACGCACGCGGTGGTGCCCCAGGGGGCAGCCGTGTATCACACGCGCATCCCCAGCAGGGGCACCGGGTCATTCGACATATGGGCCCACGGCACGCGCATCGCGCTGCACCACATTCTGGGTGGGCGATGGGGACTCACGCTCCTCCTCACAGCAGCATCAGCGCGACTGCCAGACAGAGGGGGAACTACATGGGGCTGGCGCAAAGCTTCTCGTCTTTATCTACTGAGCGTTGAATCCGGGAAAACACAATGGGTCACTCAGCCGTGGAGTGGGAGTCAACGCTTGCAGGGACTTTCACACGGCCAGCTATGATTTCTGGTTTTGGGATCTTTCTGCACTGAACAAAAACTTGCCTTTGCACCACGGGGAAGGAATTTTTGGTTGTGAGCTGGTGGGGAAACAACGCTGAGAGTCGAACTCCTATTGTGCTAGTGCAGTGACCTGACTGGTCCTCTGAACTTCATGGGAAGAGACTCGCTTGGCTTCGCCTGGGGAGGTTGGGCAGTTGGGAAAGTGTGCACTCGGGGGGTAACAATATTGATCTCTTCAGATTCCGCGGGGGAATAAGCTAGTGGATGGCACACTGGCAAGCTCTTCTATCGATAGGCGGTTTCTTGGTTTAGTGTCAAATGCCTGCTGGGTGGCCGTTTCTGCTCCCTAAATACTGGCTGCTGCACACGCCACCCCTCACGCCCCACTGGAATGGGTATACTGGGGTATTGTTAAATAGCAGGAAAACTAATGCGGCCTTGTAGAACAATTTGGATTTTATGGCTCGTAGATTCTACTCTGGGCGTCACTCTTACGCTCACCCATTGTGACTGCTTATTTCTGTTTCTGGAAGGCCATAAATGATAGTGGAGTGAACGCAGCGGGTGGACCAGCCCGCAGGCACTCCGCTCTAATAGTTGACAGCTAGAACAACACTCGGCCGTCAAAATTGGGCTGGGGAAGGCGGTTACAATGGCCATGACTCCGTTTCCAGTGTACTAAGCAACGGCTGCCCCGCACAGCCAAAGGAGAAGAAAAGCCGAGAAGGAAACTATAAAAACCAAACAAAAAAAAAAAAACATTTTTTTTATTTTCTTACAAAGTATCTTAACGCGAGTTTTTATAAATTGTTATTTGTGTCTGGTGGTGCATTTTAAAACAGAAAGGGGACGCGGCATCCACTGTCTGAAGGGAAAGGAGATTCAGGTGGACCATGCTTGGTTGGCTGAGGTGGAAAAGGGGGGGGTCTCCTGATGGATAGTACTTTGAGCTGCTGGCTGCATGTAGAGCCGCTCTCAGGCACCATTGCACGGGATAACCCCTTGGGCGTTCGACAACCGTTTTGGACGACTGGGTGTGACGAGTGCTTTGGCAATTAATAAGAAAATATTTATGACTGTAATCCATTGCGGTTTAGCCTATCATTTTAGTGGTTTATGTATTGTAGTATTGAGCCTTCTGTGGTTGTTGCTGGTCGAGATTGTTTGTATCGTTTGGGTCTCTCTTTATTTTCTTTTGTGTCTTTTTTTGTTTTTATTCTTTTACTTTTGTTGTTTCTCTTTATTATTGTTCTGAGCATTGATTGTGTTACGTCTGAGGAAATATAGTCAAGAGATATGACTGGAATGGAAAGATATGGGGTGGAGTGGGCATGGGTCACGGCGGCAGTTGGTATACGTGCGGATTACGGCGAAGTCGGTGTGTGCAGCATTTGGAGATGTCTTGTACAAGGAGAAACGGTCGCTGGATACATGAGGAGAGCCTATGCCGGAGACTCGCATGTGCTCTACGTATGAGCTCAATGTGTATTATGTATTGGATCGAACCGCGCCGGACGTGTCATCCATCAACGACGGACTGCCCTGCGGTATTCACCTATCCTGGCTGTCTTTATAGAATTGGACGGCGCCCAAGGGGTGGGGGTGGGATTGGCGGAGTAAGTTGTAATCAGGAACGAGGTGGGAGGATGGTATCTTCCTCCCCCGAGGAGGAAAGTTAGTGACACCGTACAGGGAGGACAGGGTTAATTGAGACGCTTTAGGTCCGAAGTGTATATGGGGCGAGGTTTCGCAGCAACAACCCTGCGCACCGCCTGCGGGCGAAGATGATTGACGCCCATATTTGGTCGTGCCGCCATGCAGTATGGATCGCTCTCTGGCGGGCCTGATGGAGGAGAGCAGGACTGGCGACGTATTGTTGGAACCGTTGGCAGTTTTGGTTGAGTTCAAAATGGGGTTCTGGTTTGGAAAAATTTCAGGCTATTAAACCTAAACCTGTTTAATGTTTTAGGTAAGTAGATATTTAGGTGCTAAGGGTGAGCTGGTGGTTTTAACATCTGGCCTCAAGGAAACTATTTACAACCACTGATAAAGGACCACTGTATGGGCATGTGTAGGGGGCAGGCGCGGGTAGACGATAGAGATGTGGTAATTTTATGTGTTAAAACTAACTGTCTTCTTTTAAGCTGCTGAGTTTTAGGTTGTCACTTAGGGTTGGGAGTAGGATGGGAAGGAAGAAGACTCTAGCAGCAGTAATCAGAAGACACAGAAACGCCTATGCAAATTTCTTTGTTTGTACCTGTATAAAAACACTGGATCAGGAAAAGTTAGGTTCAGACTGTAGACTGACACTTGTTATTGGTTAGGGAAATACACATCTGATCCAGAATTCTGTAATTGTTCATTGTTCATTGTTTGCTGAAAAGATTCACTAAACAAATTTAAGTAAATTCTTTGGTGTAGACATGCACTTGTCATTTGAGTATTGTGATCACTGGAAGGAGGGGTGAGGGTTTTTTCCTCTGTACAGCAAAAAACTCCTTCAAGAGACAACTTCAATCAGAAAAGCAGAAGATTTAAACACTCAGAGCACTTTAACACCGCAAATGAATAGTATTGCATGCTCATACTTAATGTGAAAGCTTGACAGTTTGCAGTTTTTTCAATAGAAGCTGTGTCTGCAAACTGTCAGTGTTCACATTGAGTGTCATTTCAACACAGAACACCTCAGGATAAGTTTCCCTCTCTATTTCAGTAGTATCCATGAAGAATACAATGTATTTCAAACTTACATGTCCTAAAGTTATCAGTTACACCCGAGCATGCATTATGTTCAATAACGCTGTAAAAGCATTCTCAGCGCTTAAATCTGCTGCTTTTCTCGTTAAAAGCTGTCTCTGTGTCTGCAAACTGACAACTTTCAAATTAACTGTGATTTCATCACAGAACACTTCAGGATAAGTTTTCTTTTCAATTTGAGTACCATCCATGAAGAATATAATGTTTTTCATGCTTACATGTCCTAAAGTTATCAGTTACACCTGAGCATGCAATTATGTTCAATAACGCTGTTAAATCATTCTCAGCGCTTAAATCTGCTGCTTCCCCGTTAGAAGCTGTCTCTGCAAACTGACAACTATAACATTAAATGTGATTTCATCACAGAACACTTCAGGATAAGTTTTCTTTTCAATTTGAGTACCATCCATGAAGAATATAATGTTTTTCATGCTTACATGTCCTAAAGTTATCAGTTACACCTGAGCATGCAGTTATGCTCAATAACGCTGTTAAATCATTCTCAGCGCTTAAATCTGCTGCTTTTCTCGATAGAAGCTGTCTCTGTGTCTGCAAACTGACTGCTTTAACTTTAAGTGTGATTTCATCACAGAACACTCCAGGATAAGTTTTCCTGTCTATTCTAGTGCCATCCATGAAGAATATGATGTATTTCATGCTTATATGTCCTAAAGTTATCAGTTACACCTGAGCATGCAGTTATGCTCAATAACGCTGTTAAATCATTCTCAGCGCTTAAATCTGCTGCTTTTCTCGATAGAAGCTGTCTCTGTGTCTGCAAACTGACTGCTTTAACTTTAAGTGTGATTTCATCACAGAACACTCCAGGATAAGTTTTCCTGTCTATTCTAGTGCCATCCATGAAGAATATGATGTATTTCATGCTTATATGTCCTAAAGTTATCAGTTACACCTGAGCATGCAGTTATGCTCAATAACGCTGTTAAATCATTCTCAGCGCTTAAATCTGCTGCTTTTCTCGATAGAAGCTGTCTCTGTGTCTGCAAACTGACTGCTTTAACTTTAAGTGTGATTTCATCACAGAACACTCCAGGATAAGTTTTCCTGTCTATTCTAGTGCCATCCATGAAGAATATGATGTATTTCATGCTTATATGTCCTAAAGTTATCAGTTACACCTGAGCATGCAGTTATGCTCAATAACGCTGTTAAATCATTCTCAGCGCTTAAATCTGCTGCTTTTCTCGATAGAAGCTGTCTCTGTGTCTGCAAACTGACTGCTTTAACTTTAAGTGTGATTTCATCACAGAACACTCCAGGATAAGTTTTCCTGTCTATTCTAGTGCCATCCATGAAGAATATGATGTATTTCATGCTTATATGTCCTAAAGTTATCAGTTACACCTGAGCATGCAGTTATGCTCAATAACGCTGTTAAATCATTCTCAGCGCTTAAATCTGCTGCTTTTCTCGATAGAAGCTGTCTCTGTGTCTGCAAACTGACTGCTTTAACTTTAAGTGTGATTTCATCACAGAACACTCCAGGATAAGTTTTCCTGTCTATTCTAGTGCCATCCATGAAGAATATGATGTATTTCATGCTTATATGTCCTAAAGTTATCAGTTACACCTGAGCATGCAGTTATGCTCAATAACGCTGTTAAATCATTCTCAGCGCTTAAATCTGCTGCTTTTCTCGATAGAAGCTGTCTCTGTGTCTGCAAACTGACTGCTTTAACTTTAAGTGTGATTTCATCACAGAACACTCCAGGATAAGTTTTCCTGTCTATTCTAGTGCCATCCATGAAGAATATGATGTATTTCATGCTTATATGTCCTAAAGTTATCAGTTACACCTGAGCATGCAGTTATGCTCAATAACGCTGTTAAATCATTCTCAGCGCTTAAATCTGCTGCTTTTCTCGATAGAAGCTGTCTCTGTGTCTGCAAACTGACTGCTTTAACTTTAAGTGTGATTTCATCACAGAACACTCCAGGATAAGTTTTCCTGTCTATTCTAGTGCCATCCATGAAGAATATGATGTATTTCATGCTTATATGTCCTAAAGTTATCAGTTACACCTGAGCATGCAGTTATGCTCAATAACGCTGTTAAATCATTCTCAGCGCTTAAATCTGCTGCTTTTCTCGATAGAAGCTGTCTCTGTGTCTGCAAACTGACTGCTTTAACTTTAAGTGTGATTTCATCACAGAACACTCCAGGATAAGTTTTCCTGTCTATTCTAGTGCCATCCATGAAGAATATGATGTATTTCATGCTTATATGTCCTAAAGTTATCAGTTACACCTGAGCATGCAGTTATGCTCAATAACGCTGTTAAATCATTCTCAGCGCTTAAATCTGCTGCTTTTCTCGATAGAAGCTGTCTCTGTGTCTGCAAACTGACTGCTTTAACTTTAAGTGTGATTTCATCACAGAACACTCCAGGATAAGTTTTCCTGTCTATTCTAGTGCCATCCATGAAGAATATGATGTATTTCATGCTTATATGTCCTAAAGTTATCAGTTACACCTGAGCATGCAGTTATGCTCAATAACGCTGTTAAATCATTCTCAGCGCTTAAATCTGCTGCTTTTCTCGATAGAAGCTGTCTCTGTGTCTGCAAACTGACTGCTTTAACTTTAAGTGTGATTTCATCACAGAACACTCCAGGATAAGTTTTCCTGTCTATTCTAGTGCCATCCATGAAGAATATGATGTATTTCATGCTTATATGTCCTAAAGTTATCAGTTACACCTGAGCATGCAGTTATGCTCAATAACGCTGTTAAATCATTCTCAGCGCTTAAATCTGCTGCTTTTCTCGATAGAAGCTGTCTCTGTGTCTGCAAACTGACTGCTTTAACTTTAAGTGTGATTTCATCACAGAACACTCCAGGATAAGTTTTCCTGTCTATTCTAGTGCCATCCATGAAGAATATGATGTATTTCATGCTTACATGTCCTAAAGTTATCAGGTACACCTGAGAATGCAATACTCTTCAATAGTGCTGTTAATGTGCTCTCAGCGCTTAAATCTGCTGCTTTTCTCGATAGAAGCTGTCTCTGTGTCTGCAGACTGTCAGCTTTCACATTAAGTGTGATTTCAACACAGAACACTTCAGGATAAGTTTTCCTGTCTATTTGAGTAGCATTCATGAAGAATATGATGGATTTCATGCTTACATGTCCTAAAGTTATCAGTTACACCTTAGAATGCAATATTGTTCAATTGTGCTGTTAAAGTGCTCTCAGCGCTCAAATCTGCTGCTTTTCTTGAAAGAAGCTGTCTCTGTGTTTGCAAACTTAGTTTTTCTCACTCGATGTTATTTCTGTACAGAACCACACAGGATAAGTTTTCCTGTGTATTTGGGTAGCATTTATGAAGAATATGATGGACATCATGCTTACATGTCCTAAAGTTATCAGTTACACCTGAGCATGCAGTTATGTTCAATAACGCTGTTAAATCATTCTCAGCGCTTAAATCTGCTGCTTTTCTCGATAGAAGCTGTCTCTGTGTCTGCAAACTGTCAGTTTTCACATTAAGTGTGACTTCAACACAGAACACTTCAGGATAAGTTTTCCTGTCTATTTGAGCAGCATTCATGAAGAATATGATGGACATCATGCTTACATGTCCTAAAGTTATCAGTTACACCTGAGCATGCAATACTGTTCAATAACGCTGTTAAAGTGCTCTTAAGGCTTAAACCTGCTGCTTTCCTCGATAGAAGCTGTCTCTGTGTCTGCAAACTGTCAGCTTTCACATTAAGTGTGATTTCAACACAGAACACTTGAGGATAAGTTTTCCTGTCTATTTGAGCAGCATTCATGAAAAATATGATGGACATCATGCTTACATGTCCTAAAGTTACCAGTTACACCTGAGCATGCAATCCTGTTCAACAGCGCTCTTAAAGTGCTTTCAGCGCTTAAATCTGCTGCTTTTCTCGATAGAAGCTGTCTCTGTGTCTGCAAACTGTCAGTTTTCACATTAAGTGTGATTTCAACACAGAACACTTGAGGATAAGTTTTCCTGTCTATTTGAGTAGCATTCATGAAGAATATGATGGATTTCATGCTTACATGTCCTAAAGTTATCAGTTACACCTTAGAATGCAATATTGTTCAATTGTGCTGTTAAAGTGCTCTCAGCGCTCAAATCTGCTGCTTTTCTTGAAAGAAGCTGTCTCTGTGTTTGCAAACTTAGTTTTTCTCACTCGATGTTATTTCTGTACAGAACCACACAGGATAAGTTTTCCTGTGTATTTGGGTAGCATTTATGAAGAATATGATGGACATCATGCTTACATGTCCTTAAGTTATCAGGTACACCTGAGAATGCAGTACTGTTCAATAGTGCTGTTTAATCACTTTCAGTGCCTGATTCTGCTTCATGTCTCGCCAGAAGCTGTCTCTGTGTCTGCAAACTGTCAGCTTTCACATTAAGTGTGATTTCAACACAGAACACTTCAGGATAAGTTTTCCTGTCCATTTGAGTAGCATTCATGAAGAATATGATGGATTTCATGCTTACATGTCATAAAGTTATCAGTTACACCTGAGAATGCAATACTGTTCAATAGCGCTGTTTAACTGCTCTCAGCGATTGAATCTGCTGTTTTTTTCCTCCTTAGAAGCTGTCTCTGTGTCTGCAAACTGTTAGTGTTATAAAGTGCCAGTTTGTTTCCTCCTCTCCACTAGGAGGAGGCACCCAGTTGTGGCTCAGGATGGTGGCATCTCCCACCTCATAAATAGAGACCTGAGGATCACTTCCTCCTCTTTGTTCCCAAACACCGTTGTTTGTCAGGTGTTTGCCATGTGTATTTGACTTGACCTTCAATGTAAGTAGTTATTTTATATTCCTTTGAATTATGGTGTGTCTGACATTAAGGTTAATGGATAATTTGGTCTGTTGTGTATGTGTGTGTGTGCCCTGTGTTCCTGTTTTCTTATTGTATGCAAATAGGTGTCATCCGCAACCATGCCGTCATTGGTGGAAAGGGTCTGCGCCCTGGTGGGTGATTGGCTGCAGCCCCTGGTCACCTGATATATAGGGAGCCAAGATGACCGCCGGCTCGTGCCAACTGCTCCCAACTGGCCACACTGTTGCAGTGACCCAGCTTTGTGTAGTTCTTGGATTCATTTGAGTAGTAAGGGTGGGCTGCCAGTTTTGTTTCTCTTGTTTGCTCCTGTTTATTTAGTTAGGGAGGTGAGTTGGTTGTCATTTGTTTGCCTTTGGTTAGATTAGTTGTTTACTTTCCAGACAGGGTTATTATGTTTATTAAGTTGGCCTTAATCCACCCTGAAGCCTAAACTCAGTATTTATTTCCTATAATGTTCACTTAAAACCTTTATTTAAATAAATCACTTTCTTTATATTTAAAACAATCTTTGCTGTGGCTACTTGGGACTTGGGGAAGATGGGGCCAGTTTATGTTGTGTCCTAGGCCCCCCTTAGACTGGGGCATAACATGAATTGGGGGCTCGTCCGGGACCTTGTCGCACTTTGTGTCCAGGTAAGTTTCAGTGAGTAGTTTTTCTGGTTGGCAGTTTTATTTTGGTGCGTGGGGGGATTATGGAGTTTTCATTGGATGGTTTTGTGACCAGTCCACCTTTGGCTAAAATGGATAAATGCAGAAAAGCAGAACCATTGATTGTAGCAAATTGTTATAATGTGCCTGTGCCTTATGGTGCTAAGAAAGAGGAGCTTAAGCGGTTGCTGTGTGCAGAGTTGGTGGAGCAGGGCGTCTTACCCAAACCAGCTGTTGATGCGGCTGATGCTGCTGCGGGTGACGCGGCCAGTGACGCACCGGTGGCTGAGGTGAAAGTGGCTGAGGCTGCTGGCACGCTCACTGCTGGTGCGGAGCTTGGGCCGGTCACGGATCCTCTTGTAGGTAAAATGACCACAGAGGATCTCCGCATAGCACTCCAAATAAAGGAGGCAGAGACACGAAATAAACAGCTGGAGGTACAAGCCATGCATCTGCGCATCCGGGCTCTCGAGCTGGAAAAAGGAGCCCCTGTAGCCTCCACCCCGGTGCCTCTTTCTGGCCACAGCTCTGTTTCTGCTCCTGTTTTTGATCTCACTAAGCACATTGCTTTAGTCCCTCCGTTTTCGTGAGTCCAAAGTGAGTTGGCCTAAAGAGTTCTGGTCCCTTCTCCTCCAGTGTAAGTTAGTGGGGAAAGCCCAGGAGGTCTGTGCCGGTCTGTCTATTGAAGATAGTCTTGACTACAATATCTTGAAAAAGACTGTGTTGCAGGCTTATGAGCTGGTCAGCGAAGCATACCGTCAAAAATTTAGAAACAGTGAACAAACTGCCAACCAGACTTATGTTGAGTTTGTGCGTGACAAGAGCGTTTTGTTTGACAGATTGTGCCAAGCCTGTAATATTAAAACCATGGCGGAGATGAGAGAGCTCATTCTTCTCGAGGAGTTTAAAAAGTGTTTGCCGGAACGAATTGTTTCTATTTGAATGAACAAAAAGAATCGTCTGTGACAAAAGCAGCCGTGCTGGCTGACTAATTCATTTTGACACACAAAAGTGTTTTTTCCATGACGGCACCTCGCGTTTCACATGCAACATCTGAACGCAGAAACCGATCACCAAAGCTGATGCGTAAAAGCACGTCACCAGCTGCAGGTGAGAGCCGCGAGTGTTTTTACTGTCATGAGCCAGGCCATCTGATTGCTGCCTGTCCGACGCTTAGAAAAAAAGGACAAAACAAAAATGGTAAACCTCCCGCAGGTGTGGGTTTTATAAACTCCACATCCCCACCTGTAAAAGACACTTTAGGTTGACCCTCGGTTCAAGCCGTTCATTTCTCAAGGGTTTGTTTCTATAACCGGTGAGGAATCAGGTAAAGTGCCGGTGACTATCCTCCGAGATACAGCCGCTTTTCATTCGTTCATGCTGGCTAGTGTACTGCCACTCTCCGATGAAACTTCGTGCTTTTCTGATCTGCTAGTGTGGGGAATTAAGATGAGCGAACTCAATGCCCACTTCACATGGTCCATTTGCATTCACCGCTCGTGTCGGAACATGTGAAAGTTGCCGTGCTCCCACGGTTTCCGATCAGTGGCATTTCATTTATTTTAGGCAATGATTTGGCTGGAGGAAATGTGTTTCCTCTGCCTGAAGTCATCAATGATCCACTGTCCGTTGTGTCTGCTTGTTGTCCCCCCTCTGTGGCATCTGTCCCGAATGTGTTTCCTGTGTGCACCATTACGCGCGCACAGGCTAGAAAATTGGGTGAAGCTGTGGATCTGTCCGACTCGTTTTTGGCTGCATTAGATGAGGGTGCGCCCTCCTTTTCAGTGTCCCCCACTTCCGAGTGTGAAAAGGTACCAAAATGTATTACTGAGTGTGTCAACGAGTGTGATTTCCTTCCTGCTGACGCAGACCTGAGTTTGAATGTAACCTGTGAAATGTTGATAAATGCACAGAAAAATGATCCGTCTCTAACTTTGTGTCTGTCCTCTGTTGCAGCCGCCGAGGATGACAGCCAGCCGTGAGTGTTTTTTCTGGACAACAGTGTCTTGATGAGACGGTGGAGTCCCGACTCCAGCGAGATACGCATTGTTAATCAGGTGGTTGTGCCCACAGACTATCGCATGCAAATTCTGAGTCTTGCACATGACTACAGCTTAGCTGGCCACCTTGGTGTTAAAAAGACGTACCATCATGTGTTGTGCAATTTCTTTTGGCCCGGGTTAAAGACCAACATAGCGAAATATTGCCGCACATGTCATACATGTCAAATTGTGGGAAAGCCCAATCAACCTGTTCCTCCGGCCCCCCTGCACCCGATCCCGGTGCTTGGAGAGCCGTTTGAACGAGTGTTGATAGATTGTGTCGGTCCATTACCAAACACCAAATCTGGACATCAGTATATTTTGACTGTGATGTGCGCTGCGACGCAGTACCCTGAGGCCATCCCACTGCGCACTCTCAAAGCAAAGCCGCTTGTGAAAGCGCTCACTAAATTCTTTTCAACTTTTGGTTTGCCCAAGATTGTTCAGAGTGACCAAAGCACAAATTTCATGTCCAAACTGTTCACACAGGTAATGAAAGAGCTAAAAGTTAAACATGTAAATCAAGTTCTTACCATCCAGAGTCCCAAGGCACATTCGAGAGGTTCCACCAGACATTAAAATCCATGATGCGCAAATAGTGCCTCGAGTCTAACAGAGAGTGGGAATGAGGGCCTCCCTCTTCTGTTATTTGCCGTGCGTGAAACTAGGTCTTTAGGTTTTAGTTTCTGCGATTTGGTCTTCGGCCATACTGTGCGTGGTCCCCTTCGGCTCCTCAAAGAGAAGTGGCTGTCAGAGTCGCCAAAAACTGAGCATAATGTGCTGGATTATGTCAGTTCTTTAAGTGAGCGTCTTAATCATGTGTGTCAGTTAGCCCGTGACAATTTGGCACAGAGTCAAACTAACATGAAGCGTTGTTATGATAAGAAGTCTGTCCTCCGTGTATTCCAACCAGGTGAAAAAGTTCTGGTGCTGCTTCCGTTACCTGGGTCCAGTTTGCAGTCTCGGTTTTCAGGTCCATATACGGTTGAGAGAAAAATTAGTGACACCAACTATGTTGTTCACACACCAGATCAGAAAAGAAAATCTAGAGTATGCCATATTAACATGCTGAAATGTTACTTTTCCAGAGTGAGTGATTCTCCGCCGTCCCTTGCTGCGCCCGTGATGTCTATGTCCGCTCCTCCTCAGTACCAGCTTGCTGATGATGGGTTGGCAGAGAAAAGTGGTTTGATGCCGGCCGCTCGTTTGAGGAATTCAGAGGAACTGAGCAATTTAGAGGGTTTTTTGTCTCATTTGTCTGATTCGGCCCGTGCAGATATTATAGCTTTGATTGAGGATAACCTGTTGCTTTTCTCTGACCATCCCAGTCAAACGTCTGTCCTGTATCATAACATCGACGTGGAGGGCCACAAACCCATTAAGCAACACGCATACAGGGTAAATCCAGCTAAACGGGCCCTGATGCAGCAGGAGGTGAGCTATCTGGTTGAGCATGGATTAGACTTGTCTCAAACATCACCTAAGCCATCTACACCTGCTCACAAAACAGAGCCTTGCCTTTCACCTAAACCATTGTCTACCTCACACAGAGACATCCCTTTGCCATCAGTATCTAGTGAAATGATTGAACCCCTCACAAAGCCAATCAGCCATGACCCAGGGGCTAGACCTAAGAGGGATAGGCGCCCCCCTGACTATTATGGAGCTCATATGCCACAGCAGAAATCATCTACAAGGCCCCATAGCTCACGTGGTTCTCACTACAGGAAGACTCTTGGCACCAAGTCAGCCTCTAATCCCCCTGTAAGCGCTCAATTTAGTGTGTATTCTACATGCAGTAATGTTTCTAATCTGAGCGATCTCCAAACTTGTATTCTCAAGGAAAAGAAAAGGAGAGATGAGCTGGAGGAGCTTAAAAGACAAAGACAGGAGAACAAGGAGCTTGATGAACAATGTAAAACAATTGATAAAAAAGCCAGACCTGCTCAGCATGAGCAAGAAGATGCACACAAGGAGAGAGAGAGAATTGTCCGACAGGCTGGCATGAACCGACGCCTTCGTATTAAAGGACAAGAGCTTGAGTCAGCCCAGCTTGTTTCTAGTTTTATTAGCCAAAATCTCTCTGCAGATCACACTGGTGGAGCCTCTGCTCCTACACCCTCATCTCTTCATAGAAATATAGCCACTTCTTTTTATGACCTGCCACCATCCAGGATATTCACTCCTGCCCCCACAAACTTGATGCATGTTGACTCTCATTCAGGAATTCCCCCACTCACTCAACATAGCTTTCCCAGAGGACCACCTGGGGTTTCCCAAATCCTGTCCATGCCTCAGCCTCAACCAATCCAGCAAAGCTTAGCTCCTGTTCAGGCTCCCTCTTTGCCCTCTGTAGTTACTGCTCAAGCCGCACCATTGTCCATTCCCCAAATAGTGGCCCAGGCTATATCCTCTTCCAGTCACCATGCAGCTGCTAAGGTAATACCCTCTACTCTTTCTATTCACCATGTACCTGCACCTCCAGTCACTGTCCAAACTCCTAATACTATAACAATGTCTGTTCCTGGACATCCCACTCTCACTAGTAGTCAACCACCAATGCAAACCCCAAATGTTCTGGATTTGTTCATAGCCTCTGTTTATGGAATACCAAGGCCCTCAATTCCTGTGTTTAAAAGCGGCCGAGAGAGTGAATTTGCCCTCCTGAAAATGGCTCTGGATAACCTCCTTGATAATCACCCCCATCTTACTGAACAGTATAAATATCAGCTCCTCTTGCAACATCTTCAGCACCCAGGAGCTAACAAATTAGCCAGATCTAGCATGCATGATGCAAGACCATATTCCACCACTCTCCTAACACTTCAAGAGAAATATGGTCAGCCAAGACTGCTAGTTCAGAGCGAAATTGGAGCAATATTGAATTCCCCCATTATTCGCATAGGTGATGTAGAGGCCCTTGATGATTTTTCCCTTTCTGTCCATGCTGTGTAGGGAATGTTACTGTCCCTAGAGGGCCCTAGTGGGTCTGAAGTAAGATGTGCCTCTCATGTTGATAGACTCCTAAGTAAAACTCCCTGTGCAGTACAGAGATGGATTTGTGGAGCACTGTATTAATTGTGGCATTCTGACTGGACAGGCAAACCAAACTTATTCCCTCCTTGACCTTTCAACATGGCTACAGTCAAAGTCAAGAGTCAAACGCATATCAGAGAGAGCTGTTGAGCTACACAAACCGGAAAGACCACGGATGGGAAAGGAACACCAGCCTTCCAGATCAGGCTCCTCTATTTGTCAGCATCCGAGATAGATAGCACATCAAGAACCTACAGCAAAGATAAGGTAAATGTAAATAAGCCTAAGCCCTACTGTCCCCACTGTAATGTCAGAGATCATTTCCTTGGTTCATGTACAGAGTTCAGAAAACTCTCCAAAACTGACGTTATGAAATGGATCAAAGATGCTCTAAATGTGGGAGAATGCACAAAATGGACAACTGCACCTTAAAGCGGCCATGTAACATCTGTAAGGAGATCCACCTGACCATTCTCCATGATGTAAGCACAAAGACACCATCCATAGTGATGTTGACATCCTCTCCCTCAGACCTCTGTTGGGACTCAATCATTCAAGAGACCAAATGTTTCTTTGCTCCACTGGACAAAGGAACTCACACTCCACAGTTCCTCACCGTTCACACCTGGGGATGACCCTTCCCCCAACGGACCTTACTGGCCAGCCAGCGTGGGTCAGTGTGTGACATGTGACCCCCAAGGGTGTCCACCAAACAAAACCAGATCTCGCTTGGCTCTGGAGAGGAGCTCCAGCTCTCTCCTCCTGGTTCTTTAAAAGGGCGACAAAGGCCCCAGCCCAGGTCAGCTCTGCTACCTGAGAAACCAGCTCTCGCGCCGGCCTGCTGCCAGCAGCCTGCCAAACGCTCTTCTCCTCAACAACAGCGACCTGCTTCGGATTAACTGTGAGTGAACCAAATCCTCTTCAGGATCAGCAGCTACGACACAAGGCTTAGCTGATTTTCCAGGCAACAGGAGTCGTAGCAGAGTTAGCATGGAAAAGCTAACTCTGTGAGGAGAACAAAGGAGATAACAGCAAGCAACACAGCCAGACAGGACTTTACTCCACCAGGAAAAGCCTCCCAACTCACTGGATTTCACAAAACACTTGAAAGGACCTCTTTGCTTGTTTCCAGGACTGGGTAACGTTAACTGACTGCGGCCTAACCTTCCACAGCATAGCACAGCACAATAACTACAGCAGCAGAAGTCTTAACCTTGTTAAGCTACCTGTTGATTGATGTCTTGTTGTTGTATGTTTGCTTAGGTGTGGTCAGTCATACAGTATTAATCAGGTTACTCGTATGTACACACATGGTAGTACATTTCAGTTCTAGAACACTGCCATGAAGCTAACCTCCCCCTAACCCTATGGACTACCGTTAGATTACATGAGCTAGGCTACAAAGAAACTCACACTTCCTCTCCACACACCCAGGGTGGTCCAGCGGCCATTTTTGAGTAGTTTCTTTGTTTACCGCCATCTTGTGTGGTCTTCTTTGTTCAGGACATGTGGTCACAGTGATCACTTTGAATCGGCCATCTTGCCTTTGTTTGTGTCCCCACAAAAAACACACACACAAAAAACCACACCACACACACACACATACACACACCTGTATATACTAGATCAGACATTGTGTTTTACTCTGCTTCATTGTAAATAAATGTCCTTAAGTACAACTATTGGTGTGTTTAATGTTGCACAAGCGTGAATATTGCCAACCTCTACTTGGTAGAATTCCAATCCTTCAACTTTAACTTACTGTTGATTTGGTAATTTGGTTATAGTTAGTAAGCTAATGGTTAATCAGAGTTCCAGATTAATGGTAACAATTTGAGACTAAAGCTATATTGGCTATTTTGCCTATTTGTTTAGGCTGGTGCCCCGTGAACTTTAATTAATTAAAGTTATTATTTAATATTAATATTTTCAATATTAATATTTTCTTAATTTATGATAGCCAATAAATTGATAAACAACCGAAATCCAACATAGTTGGTGTCCAGCTCATGAGGTAGAGCTCAGACCCAACACCTCCTTTACATGGATAAACCTAACCGCTCCCATAAAGTCATGCTGAAAGTTGTCAGTGTGTATCTCCACAATGGAGAAAGGACCCTCGCAACTCATGCAGTCCTTGATGATGGTGCTGATAGATCTATTCTGCTCCCCCAAGCTGTCCAGAGTTTAGGCCTCACAACTCAGCCAGAAACTATTGCACTGCACACAGTGAGACAGGATGTGGTACAATTGAATGGAGCATCTATATCCTTTGAAATCTCCCCTATCAACCAGCCAACTGAGAGGTATGTTATTTCGTGGAGCATTCACTGCAGAAAATCTTGGACTGTCAGAGCACACATACCCTGTGAAGCAACTACAAGAGCAGTATCATCATCTCAGAGGTATTCCATTACAGTCTATTGACCATCCATGCCCTCTTGTCCTCATCGGCTCAGACTATGCCCATCTTATCACAGCCACAGAGCCCATAATCATGGGTCCCCCTGGTGGCCCATTGGCAGTACATACCAGGCTGGGATGGGCTCTCCAAGGGCCAGCCAGCTTAGTTCAAACCCAACACACTGTCTCCTTCACTCTTACTTGTTTCAAAAGTGAATTGCTAAGGAATGTGGAAAGACTCTGGCAGATTGGCGCTTTGCCATATGTGAATGAAAAGACAGCCACAAGGTCAAAACAGGACAATCTAGCTATCACTCTACTGCAGTCTAAGACAGTTAGAGTAGAGATAGATGGTGTAATGCGCTATGCCACTACACTGTTAAGAGCTTCCAACATCCCTGTCCTTAAAGCTCCAAAGGAAGCTGTCCTGCCCCGTCTCTGTGCTACAGAAAGACACCTGTCCAAAGATCCCAAACTTTCTGATAAATACGAAAAGGAGCTGCATAATCTTGTCCAGTCTGGATATGTTCAAAGGATTCCCAGTGAACACGTAGATCAACCACAGGAGACTTGGTATTTCCCACGTTACATTGTTGAACATAATAACAAACACAGAATTGTATTTGACTGCTCCTTTGAATACATGGGACAAAGCCTGAACAACTGTCTACTACCTGGCCCAATACTGGGTCCCTCTCTCCTTGGAGTCCTACTTAGATCCCGCCAACATGCCATTGCCATCTGTGGAGACATCAAAGGCATGTTCCATCAGGTACGCCTGTTAAATGAGGACAAACCCCTACTGCGTTTCATATGGAGAAGTATGCAGCAAGACCAGGAGCCCAGCGTTTATGAATGGCAAGTTTTGCCATTTGGAACGACCTGTAGCCCATGCTGTGCCACCTATGCACTCCACAGACATACCCAAGATCACTGTGATGGAAATGAGGAGGTCCTTCAATCTGTCCAACATTGTTTTTATGTCGATAACTGCCTCAAAAGTTTCCCTTCCTCTCATGAAGCCAAATCCCTCACTGACAAAATGAGACCTTTGTTTGCTAATGGTGGGTTTGACATCAGGCAATGGGCTAGTAATGATCCAGCTGTAATACACTATCTTCCCCTTGATGCAAAGTTGAAAACTAGTGAATTGTGGCTCTCAGACAATGGTTATCTGCCCCCTTGTACCAACGCAGCTACTTCAGAATCCCATATGCAGGTATTTTGTGATGCCTCTGAACGTGTGTATGGTGCTGTTGCCTACCTTCAGACTAAAGATGAACATGAACACACCCATGTCAGCTTCATCATGGCCAGGTCTCGTATAGCCCCTAAACGCTAGCTATCTATCCCTCGCCTGGAATTATGTGCAGCCCTCTCTGATTCCCAGCTGGCTAACCTTCTCAGATCTGAACTCACTATTCCTCTCCAATCAGTGACCCTCTGGACAGATTCCACAACAGTCCTGTCATGGCTAACATCTGATTCCTGTCGCTACAAGGTGTTTGTTGGGACAAGAATAGCGGAGATTCAGACTCTGACTGACACAAAGAGCTGGAGATATGTTGACTCGAAGAATAATCCAGCTGATGACCTAACACGGGGCAAAACCCTCCTAGAGCTTTCTCAGAAACACAGATGGAGCCATGGCCCTGTTGGCCAGCCAATCCATGTGTGGCAGCTGAATCAGAGCCTGCTGAAGAACTCAGGAAAGCCATGTTCTGTGGCACAGTCACATCAAATGACCTTCCTGATGACCTGAGTAAGTACAACAGTTGGGATGAACTAGTAAAGGAAAAGAGTATGCTTTATGGGGTGGCAGACGCAGATCATAACTCAAACATAGCTCAAAGCTATATAAACTCAGAGAGGCATCTTCTGCAAAGGGCCCAAATAGACTGCTTCCCTGAGGAGTTCAATGCTCTTAAAACTGGCAAATCCATACCAAAGAGTAGCAAACTACTCCCCCTGTCTCCAGAATACGACCCTGATCTCAGCCTTATCAGAGTGGGAGGTCGACTTCGAAGAGTTGAAACCCTTGACCATGACAACATCCATCCTATTATATTGGATCCAAAAGATCCAATAACCACACTCATTATAAAGCATTATGATGTGAAACTGCTTCACCCAGGCCCTGAGCGTGTCTTGGCAGAAATGAGATGCAGGTACTGGATCCTGCGTGGTCGCCAAGCTATTCGTCAGCATCAACGCCAGTGTCAAGACTGTCAGAAATGGAGAGCCAATCCAGTCATTCCCAAAATGGCAGACCTTCCTCCGGCCCGTCTCAGACTATTTAAGCCCCCCTTTTGGTCCACAGGCATAGACTGTTTTGGGCCTTTCAAAGTAAAAGTCGGCCGCTGTACAGAGAAGAGATGGGGCATACTCTTCAAATGCTTAACAACACGATGCATACATCTTGAGTTGCTCGACAGTATGGATGCAGATACATTCTTAATGGCAGTCAGAAGATTTGTCTCTCGTAGAGGGAAACCTTTTGAACTCCTCTTGGACTGTGGGACTAACTTCAGAGCAGGACGGGCAGAGTTGGAAAATGCATTCCTGGCCATGGCACCAGACTTGCAGCAACAACTGGCTCATACACAGGTGAACTTCCAATTCAATCCTCCATCTGCCCCACATTTCGGTGGAAGCTGGGAACGAGAGATAAAGTCAATAAAAATGGCCCTCCATGTTGCACTAGGAAATCAACCAACAACAGAAACAGTCCTACACACAGTCCTGATTGAGGTTGAGGGCATTCTGAATTCTAAACCTCTCGGATACATCTCCTCTGACCTTGCTGATCCAGACCCAGTAACACCAAATATGTTGCTGATGGGGCGGCCCGACGCCTCTCTTCCTCAGGCAATCTACTGTGAAAGTGAACTCCTTGGCAGGCGAAGATGGCGTCACAGTCAGATCTTGGCTGATCATTTCTGGACAGCTTTCATTCACTATTATCTTCCAAATCTTCAAACCAGGCAGAAATGGGAGACTGACAAGGACAACTTGGATTCAGGTCAGGTTGTATTGATAGTTGACCCCCAGTATCCTCGAGCATCATGGCCTATTGGGAGGATAACTGAAACCTGCCCTGGAAAGGATGGGTGAGTTTGCAGCGCGAAGGTCATTACCCAAGGCCGAGAATACTTATGCCCTGTTTCCAGATTAATCCCACTGCCTGAAATTGATGATGACGAAGCTAAATGAAACGTATTTGCTGCTCAAATCCGGGGGCGGCTGTTAGAAAGTGCCAGTTTGTTTCCTCCTCTCCACTAGGAGGAGGCACCCAGTGGTGGCTCAGGAGGGTGGTAGCTCCCACCTTTATAAATAGAGGCCTGAGGATCACCTCCTCCTCTTTGTCCCCAAACACCATTGTTTGTCAGGTGTTTGCAGGTGTTTGCCATGTGTCTTTTGACTTGACCTTCAATGTAAGTAGTTATTTTATATTCCTTTGAATTATGGTGTGTCTGACATTAAGGTTAATAGATAATTTGTTATGTTTGATCTTATTTGTTAAATAATAGTAAGGGTTATGAGTTTGGTTAATCATTATTGTGATATTCTTGTTTTGTTAATTCAGACACATTTAATATAATCTAAAAGTGGATTTATGATTTGATCAGCAAAAATATTGTAATTTGCTCTTCTTTTTGTTTTAGAACCATGGCAATCACCTTACAAGCATCCCCTTATCACCATTTAACAATGAGAGATAAATAAAGCAAATTGTATCCTGAATAATCCTGATTCCTGTTGGTTTGTGGCTCCAGTCAGAACATTTTGATTTACTACAGTCAGCTTTCACATTGAGTGTGATTTCTACACAGAACACTTCAGGAAAAGTTTTCCTGTCTATTTGAGTAGCATTCGTGAAGAATATTATGGATTTCATGCTTACATGTCATAAAGTTATCAGTTACACCTGAGAATGCAATACTGTTCAATAGCGCTGTTTAACTGCTCTCAGCGCTTGAATCTGCTCTTTTCCCTGTTAGAAGCTGTCTTTGTGTCTACAAACTTAGTTTTTCTCACTCGATGTTATTTCTGTACAGAACCACACAGGATAAGTTTTCCTGTCTATTTGGGTAGCATTCATGAAGAATATGATGGATTTCATGCTTACATGTCATAAAGTTATCAGTTACACCTGAGAATGCAATACTATAGCGCTGTTTAATCGCTCTCAGCGCTTGAATCTGCTCTTTTCCTCGTTAGAAGCTGTCTCTGTGTCTGCAAACAGTTTTTCTCACTCGACCTTCTTTCTTTACAGAACAACACAAATTTTCCTTTCAGCTAAGCATCTGTGTAAGACTAGTCCAGTGGATATCTTCCAAAGTTGTAGTTTTTTTGAAAGATTTCTCTTCACGGCAACCATGGAGAGGAGAAATCATTACAGCAACCAATAACTCAATAATAACAGCAATGTCAACGTCCACATGGGTATGTGAGAATTATTTTAAGACGCACTTGAAAAAATGTTCTTGGGTCTTGCAATGCCTGACCAGACTATATAAAAGCATGTGATGTTATATTAAAACAACAGCTCAACTTTATGTACATTTGTATGCTCGTATATCCTGAATTCAACATTTAATAGTTGCACCTACCCTTTTCCAACTTTAACCAATTTAAAGCTTGCCCCGGATGTGAGTCTGATTTCCTGCCTCAGCTTAACAATATCAAATAAAGAAAAATAAAGATTTGCTGTAAGAATGAAATTAAACTGCAAATGAAGAACAAACTAAACTAGGTGGTAGTACTGCCCTAACTGTGAATAATTAAACTTACTTGCAACTGCATTTTTTATTTATTTTAGACCTTCTTGCGGTTGTTGCCTCACTCAGAGATGTCTTAGAGGCCATGAAAAGCTCATCTTGCACCTCATAGTCAAGCCCAAGTTCCAGTGAGCTGGGTAGTCCCTCATGCTCAGATATGGTGAGAAAAGACCTTATGCTTATCAAAATTTTATAGGTTGTAATAAGAATTTATTTTCGTTGAGCCTCTGTTTGTCTGTGTGTATGTATGACCACTTCAGAAAATCCAATATTGTCTGGTGTTTACTTTTGAACCACTGTTAAAATATCACTGTGTTTCTTGTTCTACCCAGACTGCTCTTGCTGATTCCGATGTTAAAGTCCCGAAGAGGATGTTTGAAAGACTCAACAAGTCATGAGTTTCTCTTTTCACCCAAGACCTGGCCACACTAATATTTGGAAAAGAGACTGTGGCCCGATCCACGCTCACAGGGAAATATGGCATTCAAACCTCAAAGGAGCAGTTGGACCCTCACATAGGTACGTCTGGCTCCTGTACATGATCACTGTTTTTGCTCCCACTACATGTCAGAGGGATCTGACTAAAATAAACAAATATTTTTGTTTATAAACAAAAAAAAAAAAAAAAAAAATATATATATATATATATATATATTGTCATACATGTAATTAATTGGCTACTTTTGTACTTAATCTTCAAAGATCGACTGCTGTGGTAATGTGAAATGTCATGTAGACAGCAGAGTGGTTAAAGTAGTCTTAATGTTATTGTTATTTGTTGTACCTATTTAATAACATTTCATCATATATGAGCTCCTTGGCTGAAATTACGTTAGTTTTTATGTAATATCTCTGATCATGTTGTGGTCAAAGAACTGAGCATTAAATGGGTGGGGTTCAATGTGGAAAAACATTTACCATCTGAGAAAACTAAGAACAGTCATGATGTCATATTGTGTTGCAGCAACTTTGAAGAAAAAGAAAAAAATATTCAGACAAGGGTTGGAAAAAATTAGTTAATCGGAGGTTAATTTTGCTGTTATATTAACAAAATATTTATTTTTCCCTTCCACAGGCGCTGTGATAAAGCAGTTCCCAAACATCACAGTGTCTGAAGTGCGAGCCCCAGAAAATGCAACAATGCAAGCCCTAGCCCTAACCTAACCCATTTGCAGGCTTAACTTGAGTTTGTTAAAATGCACTATATTCATTTCTGCACGTGTACTGTTTTTTATGCAGAAATGTTAAAAATTGAAATTGAAAAAAAAAAATTCTTATTTCATTAATGATGAGATATTCATAGTGTACTTTGAATATCCCATAGTCATAGTGTACTTTTCAGTACACAGACATTTATTTTTGTAATGTACACAAGATACATTAAAGTTTCTAGTTTTCTGTTTGTGCGTCTTTTAAAATACATTTTTTAATGATTTTTTATTGTGCAAAAAGGGCATTTTGCAAGGTATCTTTAATGCATTAATAGTGACTTATTCTCATACTGAATGGTTTCATAAAGCAGCCTCTTCTTCTTAATAGTGGCTCTTGGAGTATACTTGTAACAAATTATTTGTAAGCACATATGCTAATGAAAATGTTCAGAGAACACATTTATGTGAAGCTTAAAATATATTCAAACTGTTCTTCAGGTATAGTACAAAAGGGTATTTTAAGTGAAATTTAAAGAAATACCTTTACTGTGACTTAAATGTACTTCTTTAAATTGTTCCATTTTAACACAACTAAGTATATTAAAATATATTGCAATTATCTTAAAGTTGAGTTTAAAAGAACACTTAATATACTTTAAGTTGTTCCAAAATAACACATTTAATATGCACTTAGTATAGAACAATTAAAATGTGATAAGTGCATTGAAAAAAGCACAACTTAGGTATATTTCTTTTTCACCTGGGCTTTCACAAAACACCTGCAGGCAGTAGACTTGTTTTTGAGCTCTGAGACTCATTTTGGACACATCACAGGGTTTTGACTGAAAGAATTAGAAAACTGTCTGAAAGTTCTTAGTTCCCCTTCCTCATTTCTTCAAGGCTCTAAGACTTTGTTTTTGTGATAATTTTAGAATGCAGTACGTACATCTGACACTGTGTAGTGTCCATGTGTCCTGTCAAAATACTGCACAACTCAATTTCAACATCACCTCTAAAGAAGAAAAAAAAAAACACCCAGTGGCGGTGAGAAGTTGGAGAGTGTTGAGGAGAGCAGAAGTCTCTTTGCTCCCTGGGGACTCGGAGGGAGGAACCACCTGAACCGAAAATAGACATCAATCCTACTTCCTGTTTTCTCTCAGGCTTTACTTGAGGCTTTTATTTGTAGCTTTGTTGGTCATTCGTCCTCCTGTGCTACTTCTATTCTTTACTAGTTGTTCTGAGTAACTGCAGTAGATGACAGCATGTCAGGAGTCATCCTCATCCGCCTCAGAGTTCCTCTGTGAGAGAAAACTTTGTCCAAGTATGGCCACTTTGAAATTTTTAATCTTTGTTTAACCAGAAAGGAATTTTCACACTTTTCACACAGATTGTAAAGTAATAAAGCAACTGACCTGTACTCGCCACCTTGACTTTAAAAACAAGATCTCAACAGAGCTGGGTTGCCTTGATTGGCACCTCGTTCACAGAAGAACACGAGGAATGAGCCAAGTTTAAGATCAGTCATCCAAATTAAAGGCAGATGTAGGAAGGTGAAATGTTATCCCATTCCTCAATTTAGGTTTAAGAGTAGGATCGGTCATAATTATTATTTCTTTTTCAAACATTGCCCGCTGAAGTGCTACCTCAACAGTTTGCGGAATCGGACACACTCATATCCAGATATATTTGGAATGGCAGAAAATTGAGATAATATACAGTATATAAAACTTTACAACTCCAAAAAGAAGACGAGGGAATGGGGCTTCCATGTCTGCTGGAGTATTATTATGCTAGCCAGCTGAGGCCTCTCATATGCTGGTGCATCTCTGGATATTTGGCTAGGTGGAAGGAATTAGAGCAGGCAATGTCTGATAGGTTCCCTCTTCAAGTGATTATTTCTAATATAACACTAGTCAAACATCTATCAGACATTTATTTGTCTCTAAAGATTTGGAAGGAAGTTCAAAAATTGTGCAATATACAGAAAACGGCAAAACTGTTGAGGTGGTGAGCCTTTGACAGCTATTTTCCCCCAATTTGAATGACGATGTGGGAAAAGGAAGGGAGTGGCAACTTATTGCACTTGGATAATCAAGGGGGCACTAAAGAGCATTCAGAGTATGAGGGAAGAATATAATTTGGAACAGCAGGACTTATATAGATTTCCCAATGCAACACTACTTGAGAACAATCCTAAAAGATGCTGATTTGGAGAATCTAGAGGATGGAATGATGAAACTTTTTAAATCGTCCTATAATTCCAAATCTAAAACATATATGCATATGGTCTGCCAAATACAGTTGAAAGCCACAAGCTTGCTTAGTTGTTAATTCTAAGTTAATTCTAAGTGTCCAGTTCCATTCTTTATCACTCCTCTGCAAAAGCAACATAGAACTAATAACTCAGATTTCTGGAGACAATGCCAGGTCAATAATGCGGATCATTATCATATATTCTGATCCTGTCCTGTTTTAACCAATTATTGGAAGAATATCCATCAGCCTTTAGAGGATATATTCAGAACCACTATCCCTTTTAGATTTGATGTTCTTTACCTGTGCAATATTCCACAAGAGATATACTCCAAAAATAGAACCCTTAGGACAATCCAGTTGGCTGCATGTAATAAAGCTATAACTCGTAAGTGGCTAAAGCCCCAACCCCCCCGATTGAGGACTAGATAGATATAGTCCATCAAAATTAGAGAAATTAAAATGTTCCTATCTATAGACATCTGTTTATATGTGAGGTGTGTAGAGTAGAGAGAGAGAGAGAGAGAAAGAGAGAGAGAGAGAGAGAGAGAGAGTGAGAGAGTGTAAAATGTGTTTTACATTTGCTCCATTGTGGTTGAAGAATTCAGTGGGGTAACACCAAATACAGACATGGTGAGTATGTCTTCTTATTTTGACATATTAAAGACAAGGGGATTAATACTAATATACTAATATAATATTCTTTCAGAGATGTAACATTGCCAACAATTGTCCATTGTAATGTTTTGGGTTTTGGTATGAGTCAAAGAATTCATTGATGCAACCAAATGTTTTGTTCGTCTCACCACTAAAAACAATATAAAAAATTTCATATTGCAAGTTCTATATTTGACTTTTTTTTTTCAAAGGTCTATGGAAAGGATATGAAGTTACAGATTTTTTCTATATTTGGCTGTTGGCACAGTAAAAATTCTGAAATATCATAGATAGATAGATAGATAGATACTTTATTTATTCCCTAGGCAAAATTCATGTGTCCAATTGGCAAGTTTATTTGTATAGCACTTTCAACAACAAGGCATCAAAGTGCTTTACATAGAGCATAAAAGTCATCAAGACAGAATATGAAAGCAACACAAGTAAAAAGACATTTAAATACAATTAATGTTGAATTTGGAAATAAAAAGAAGCTAAAAAGAAATAAGATAAAACAGGAGAATAAAAGTTACAGTGCAGTGTAAAATATTAACTCTCAAATTTGGTTTAAAAGGCAGTGGCAAACAGAAAAGTCTTCAGCTGTGATTTAAAAGACCTGAGAATTGCAGTGTACCTGCAGTTTTCTGGGAGTTTGTTCCAGATATGTGGAGCATAAAAACTGAATGCTGCTTCTCCATGTTTAGTTTTTACTGTGCACAGAAAGCAGACCTGTCCCAGACTGCCTGAGAAGTCTAGATGGTTTATAACGTAGCAGCAGATCACAAATGTATTTTGGCCCTAAACCATTCAGTGCATAAACCAACAGCTGTATCTTAAAATCAATTCTTTGACAGAAAGGAAGCCAGTGTAAAGATCTGAGAACTGGAGTTATATGATCCACTTTCTTGGTCTTAGTGAGGACTCGAGCAGCAGGGTTCTGAATTAGCTGCAGCTGTCTGATCAATTTTTTAGGGAGACCTGTGAAGACACCGTTATGGTAGTCAAGTCTGCTGAAGATAAATGCACGTGTGGCAAGAGTGGCGGTCATAGGATGAGTTTTGTTGCCGAACAACGCCACCTGGGGAATTGCACCCCAGGAAATAATAACAAATATTTATAAACAATAACTAAAAGCTACGCAAGTTTGTAATCACCACGGGGCAAAAGACAATGTTCATGATACAAATTTTATTAACAATGATTACTAAAAGAATGTTCCATGGATGCTGTCTAAGCACTTAATGTTAGACACTGGGCCATAGGAGAAGGGGGGATGGACAGTGCTGGGTTACCTCGGCGGCCCGAAACCAATGAGGGAGGGGGGAAACTAAAACACCCGTGACACTGCACACACAAACTGAAAACGTGAAGAACCACCACCAGGGATTGGGTCGCCGCCCAGAGCCCACAGCACCTGTCCACAGGGAGAGAAAGAACAATAAAATGGCCACACTTTACCACTACACACACACACCAAACAATAATAAGTGATAAAGTAAATAACAAAATAATCTCACTTCTCAAATATAATATGACAGGCAATTAACAATCTACAAAAGAAATCAAACTCAATGAAACGATACTCAAATGAATAATCATTTTAACAAAACAAAAAGAATTAAATCTCAAATAGAATGCAAACAACAACACAAAAGAAATCAAATGAAATTAAATCAATATTCGGCCGACAAGGTTTTATTTTCTTTGCAAAGAAAAAGTCAATCAACATGCGAGCGGTTCAAAATGAAGAAAGACCCCCGAGCATGGGGAACCTTAGACATTTATACCTGAGGGAAAGGCCCACCCCTGTGGTGTGTTTCACGTCCTTTGTCTGCTGTGGGGTCGGTCTCTTACCTATGGTGTGCTTCCACACTCTTTTGTCTTTCGCAGGTATTGGCACCGACCCCCTGAAGTGTGAAGTAAAAAGGTCTAGTCTACACAATTTAAAATACAAAAGGGTTTGAATATTGATGAGAAAGTGAGAGGTTGGGTGTCTCAGGTAGTTGAAATGCAAAGGAATTGAATTTACAATTACAATTAAAAGCCTGATATCTTGGTGAGAAGGTGGGAGGTTGGGTATCTTACAAAGAAGTTGAAATTACAATTACAAGACCAATAGAGCCAAAACAGCAACGCCATCCAGCGAGCCGTGGCGGTGAATCAGTTTCCGAATGACCTCACCGGCGCAGTGTCACAGCAGGCCGAGCAGCGGAGTTACTCCCCGACTTCTGCCTGGTCCAAACTGTGGCACAAATTAATAATTAGCCAGGGGCGAACAAGAAGGAAGGAGGAGGAGGGAGAACGGACAACGGCAACTCACCACGAGGATGCACAAACCCACACAAGGGGCTTCCGGCAGGGCAGCCCGGTCCCCACGGCGACAGTGATCCAACACCTGCAGCAGAGAATGGACTGTCACTGCTGCGCAATATGGCACGCTAAGCAGGAGGGACAATGGCGGTGTGCATACCTGTACACTGCAGAACGAGCGTGCGCCACGATGGCCAACACGCCAAACAGCACTCCGGTGTGCGCACAGCCACACCACAATGGCTCCTCACACCTGCACCAGCCACACCACACCGCCACACCACACCACCACAGTGGACGAATGGCCCCGGAAGACAAGAGAGAGAGGCGGATGGAACCAGACCCCTATATAAAAGGTGTGGCCCCGCCCATCAATCAGTGGGACAAAAACCACAGCGCTGCACTAGGAGGGGCGAGGAACAGTGCACATGCTACACACGGACCAGTTTTTCCAAATCCTGCTGAGACATAAGCCCTTTAATTTTTGATATATTCTTAAGGTGATAGAAGGCTGACTTTGTATTTGTCTGGCTGTTGAAATTCAGGTCTGAGTCCATGACTACATCAAGATTTCTGGCTTAGTTTGTAGTTTTTAACATTATCGATTGAAACTGAGTGCTGATTTTTAATCGTTCTTCCTTGGCTGGAAAATCAATTACTTCAGTTTTGTCTTTGTTTAATTGACGAAAATTCTGGCACATCAAATCTTTCCTTATGGAACTCTGCATATCATTTTTGTCTGCTCAGATGTGTAATTACCTAATTTTCTGAATTTTTTCAGTGAAGAAGGAGGCAAATTCATTGCAGGCCCTGGTGGATAAAAGTTCAGGGGCTACTGATACAGGAGGGTTTGTTAGCCTGTCGGCAGCAGGCATGTGCATTATTTTTGTTTTTGGCCATGATGTCAGAGAAGAAGGACAGCCTTGCATTTCTCAGTTCTAAATTATAAATGTGAAGTCCCTCTTCCTAGATGTCATAATGAATATGGAGATTTGTTTTTTGCCACCTGCATTCAGCTTTTCGACACTCTCTTTTTTCCATTCTGACCAGTGTTCTCCACAGAGATCTTTTCTTACCAGAGACAACCTTCACCTTAGTGGGTACAATAGCATCAATAACATTTATAATTTTAGGGTTAGGGTTAGGGCACTAGGGCAGGTGCGGAAGAGAAAGCCTGAATAAATATTTCATTGGTGTTTTTAGTGATATACCGTTTTGTGTATTCTGTTTGAACATTTGTGTGCACGGAGATAGCACTCTCAAGGAAAATACAGGAATGATCAGAGAGAGCAACATCAGTCACCACAACCTTAGAAATGTTCAGACCCTTGGAGATGATTAAGTCCAGAGTGTGCCCCTTATTGTGTGTGGGCTTTGTCGCATGCTGCATCAGTCCATAGTTATCAAGAATATAACATAGTTCTGTAGTCCCTCTGTCCTGGGGGTTGTCAACACGGATGTTAAAATCACCAACAATAACTACAGTCAGTGTCAATACAGATTATAGATAGCAGTTCAGCAAAGTCTTCAAGAAAGGTAGCACAGTATTTAGGTGGCCTGTAGATATTTAGAAATATAGCTTGAGAGGAGGAATTCAACTGACGAGCCACATATTCAAAAGAATCAAAGTGTCCATAAGACATCTGTTTGCATTGGAGGGAATCATTAAACAAAGGACTTAAAGCTATTGGTGGAGGTGGATGCCGAGGGGGGTTTCGGGGAGAGAAAAAGGGAGTAGGGCGGGGTGTAAGTTTGGTCCCTGCAGTGACCAGCTCTTTCATCTGGTCAGTGAACTCCAAGAGGGGGGAGGAGGGGGAAAGGGTGATTGGAGAGTAGAGTAATCTGGATGGGGTTTGGGGGGGGTGAAGGGGTGAGTCCTCAAAGGTGGAAGTTGCTGAGGAGGGTGGAGACTCCTCCTCTCCTCCTCTTGTCACTTGTCCTTGGCAGATGGTACAGATGTGTGTCGCAGGAAGTAAAATAAGTTAGAGATGAACAATTTTACTCCTGACTTGTAAGGAAAAGTCCATCTGCCTTAAAAAGATATCGGCGGTCCCAGAAAAAGTTGAAATTGTGAATAAAGTGCAGTAAATGGATAGTACATGCAACTAAGAGCCACGTGTTCAGTGCCAACAATCTGCTGAATCTTTCAACTCTTTTCCTGCTTGTGGTAGAGGGCCACTGATAAACACCTCAGCATTCAGAGAGCTGACTGTGTATAACAGATCAATAAAGACTTGTTTCAGCACTTCAGACTGTTGTTTCACAACATCATTGGTCCCTATGTGCAGTATGAGGTTTTTCACATTTGGATGTGCAGCCATGATATGCAGGATTCTCTCATATCAGAGACCATATCCTTGGGAGAGCAGAGTATTTTTCTGTTTTTACTGCACATGCTTCTTAAATCTTTTACAGCACAGTCACCCAAAATCACAGTTTGAGGCCCAGGCGTTAGCTTTCCCTGTAGCCTTTCTGATTTACTCTCAGTCCTTACCCTGCTATGTGAAGATGAGAGGTTATCCAGGTCATCAGACAGAGATCCAGGGTCCTGCAGCAGTCGAGCAAATCTGTTCTCCAGATGCACACTCGGTTGTTGGGGAAGTTTCTTGTTAGTTCTCCCTTTCGCAGCTGTCCACGGTTGTGTCCTACTAAGAACAGGGGTTGAAGAAGCGCTCTGCCTGGATGGTAATGCAGGCCAGCCAGTTGCATCACAAATCTCAGGGCTCTGGGCTCTGCCTGTTACTCATCCTCCCATTTTCCCGGGAAATGATTTACTCTTAGGCTTTGCTCCAAGAGAGTTCCAGTTGGACTACAAGTTGTAGATTTATTATCCGGTTGACAGTCCTGCAATCTTCTGTAGAAGTTTGTGGTAGTTGTCCGTGGAGAAGGGAGGCATCTTGCTGCTAATTAGCTTTAGCTAAGTGCCACATTTCCCGTCACTGCAGTACAGGCTTGTGTTGCTGGTAGGCCTCACTCACATAGTACTGAGGTGGTCATAAAAATGTTGAAATATAGCTAATAGCCTACAATATCTACAAAAAATTAGTCCCAGTGATTTATAAGTATCCAAGAGCCTAATAAGTATCCAAGAGTATCCTAACCCTAACCCTAACCCTGCTCATAGGTTATTGCAGAAGAAAAACAAGAATATCAGCAGAAAAAATGCAAAGCACGAGTTAAATACTCGTGGTTTACAAAACACAACAAGGTAATATATATTAACAAACACAGTGATCACTGACAAACAGTTAAATAGGTGCAGCAGGCAACAGACAGGATTCCATGTTATTGTTCAGATGCCTCTGCCATAATGTAAGAGATAAATCAAGCAACTATCACAGTTAAGACTCTCCAATTTCAAGTTACATGCATTATGGCAGATTTGTGAGTTCACAGTTGATCAAACATGTCTTCTAAAAATACAACTTTTTTCACAAAAGTAAGAGCAAAGGCAAGAGCAAGCAGAAAAGCATCTGCACTGAGAGCAGTCTGTGTCCTGAGCCAATTAGCTGATTGGTTATAATAACAATAACACTTAATATTAAATAAACAACAATAATTAAATTCAAATTCAGTCAACATCCTTTGGCTAGGTTTATTGTATAGCCTAACTGCAGTGGGAACAAAGGATCTCCTGAACCTCTCTGTTCTGCAGCACAGTGAGTGATAATACTATATATATATATATATATATATATGTATATATATATGTATATATAATTACTATATTTTAATAATAATAATAGTAATTGTATTAAATGTGTTATAAATAAATAAATAATAATAAATAATAAATAGATAAATCATTTAAAATGCATTACATTTGAGATACAATTTCAAATAAAGATAATCCTTACAAAGTTATCAAGAAATCACAGCATTCAGTACATGTAGGATGTCAATGGTGATGTTGCACAACTGTTAAAAATGTATTGATAAAGAGATCACAATTCAAATTCACAAAAAGGACTTTGATTTCTGGAATTCTTCACCCAGTTCTCTTGTGAAGATTACTTTTCATTCAACAATCACACTGAAAGCTTTGCAAAAGATTTAACACAACTACAAATATATTGTAATTGTTATATTGCCACTGACTATGACTAATTTCAGCCATTGGGAATGTGTGACAGAAAGGGAGAATGGTTGTGGCAGACAAATTTAAGATTATTGAGACAGGCACCAGATGGTCTGTGATTGCTGCAATGTGTTTGACCATGCTGTTTTCAAAATCACTGGTATATTGAAGGAAGAGGCATGGGGTCTGTCTCATCTCTGGTAGACACCTTTGGGTCTTGTTGTTTGACTGAGCTTCAGCATGGCAGCTTTGACTAACTCATTAATTGGTGCAGATGGTGGAGGGAAGGAGGGAGTGGGGTCGCTGTGTCCCTGATTGTGACAGAGACATCCTCAGAATGCCTTGCATAACGTCAAGCAGAGGGTCAGGTGAGGGGGGAGACACAGGAGTTCTGCTGTTACAGCCTACCCCACTACTGGGGTGAGTTGTAACTGGAGATAGTGTTACAATGACAGGTAAAATCAATTACAGTACTGTGTGTATCTGTGTTTGTGTTTGTGTGAGCCTGTGTGTGTGTGGACTGTATTCCTGAATGTGCATGGGTCACATAAGGCTTCAATCACTATCTCAGTTGTGGCAAATGTAGATGGCTGCAAGGTATACACCTGAGGCTTAAGTTGAGTCATCATTTGATGGTTGTAACTATCCCCACCCCAAGCAGCCAATACATGGCTAACAATTCTAGCATGTGGGTTTGACGTGAGCATGAATGCAAAGCATAATCATGGTCGAAGTAACAGTTTTACAACTAACCCAGTGTTACAACACTTCCTGGTCTCTAACCCGGCGTTACAACACTCCCTGGTCTCCCCCTATCCCATGGGTGAGCCATGCTGATGTCAGCCATGTGTTCAGGCCAAGGAGTCTACTGAAGGAAAGTTGGAATGTGAATATGTTGCAATTGAGAGTCACTAAGTTTTTCCAGTAGCAGGGAAAAGATTTTTTTATGGCTCTCTGAGCAAGTTTTCCTATGCAGAATGTCAAATGATCCAGTGTGGATAAAAACTTTCATATTGCTTGCGTTTGTAGAGAGGATAGCTACTAATATCTGTTAGCTTCCTGACAGATGTGTCAGTCATGGTTACATTTTCAGTCTTTGCCATTTCTACACGCTTAGTTATTGAGTCCTCAATCAAAATACTGTCTGGCTCAGGTGTGAAGTTAAAACATTTCTTCTGGCCCTCGGCCTAGCAGTGGTTTTGGGGCTTTTTCTTGAGTTTTGTTTAAACTTATAAGCTTCCCTGTGTTCAACGTAATTAGCCAAGTAACTTCTGACATTCGGCTTAGCTCTGATTTTGGGGCTATTTCTTGGATTTTGGTTATCCTTAATGCTAGTGGTGTTATTTGCGTATCTAGGTTCAGCATCATTAGTACTGGTCAGAAGATCGTACCTGTGGTGCAATGAGAGTTCAGGTGGTGGAGTGAGCATTAGTGCTCTCTTATTTGATATCTTTCTGGATTTGCCTCTGCCACGGAAGACATAAGACCCCAGGTCCTGACTGGAGTGTATGATTTAAAGAACAAGCCAAAATTTTGCCCATTAGTTTTTGGGTACAATGATATAATTTACACAAAGTATGAAGCAAATCCAAGATAGTCAGGCAGGAAAATTTTCTAAAATTAAATTACCCAGTACATAACACACACAGCAACAAGTGTATGTTAGACAAACTAAAAACATGAATATCATTAAAAGCAAAAATTTTCTTTATACATCATTTAACTGTAACACAAATAACTGAGGAGAGGGGTGTGTAATTTGTGTTTTATTAGAAATTTCTTGTTTCAGTATCATATTAAATATATTCTGCTGTTAATTTTATAGTATTAAAGTTTGGCAATTGGCAAACAATTGTAAATATTGTGCGGAAAATTGATGTACTCTGTACTCTCTGATACCATCTAAATTCCTGCAGGACTCTCATTATTTGGTCTATTAAGGCCATGTATGTATTTTGTGATGACATGCTCTTTGAATTTGTGACACTGACTTGAATTTTAACACTGGTGACTAGATTAAATCTTTCTGTTCTTTGTAGTATGGATTTATCAACAGCTGCCTCCAGTCTCTGGTGATGGAGAGGTTTGGTCAAGATACCTGGGACAAACTGAGGTTTGGGCATAGATACACATATACATTATAAAAATATATATTAATGGGCAGAAAGCTTGTTGGCGTCAAGATGACAATTGTGATGTTCACAACTTTATGTAGAAATTTCATAAAGGTCATGTTTTTTGGATAGCTCTTTACCAGGGGTCCAGGATACCTTCATGACATATACAGTTTATGACGATATCCTGACACTAAGACTGGTGGAGGAGGTCTGCTCACTGCTGGGTAAGAGTTCAAATTCCTCTATATCCTGGCAGCAGCTCAATTATTTTTATCAATTTTGATGCCTTTCATTTCATTCATATCAGACTTCAAATTTTCTCACCAATATTTCAGAACAGTCTGACTAACTGAGATATTTTGTACATTTTGACACAAAAGAATTGGTCAAAGGGAAATTTTGACCTCATTGTGACCGCACTGTGGTACTTGGATAGATGATCCTATCCATAAAAATGTGATTACAGTCTGGCTAGTTAGGGAGTGTCTTACTGAAGAACATTGAATGTAAGGTCAGTGCAGTACAATAAGTTGAAATTGAATTACACTGTTTTGTTAAGTTGGAATAAAGTATAATTATTTCTCCAGACATGACACTCAAAACTGAGGCCAAACAGTTGGCTTCATGAGAATCTTGTTTCTCACAGTCTGAGACTTTTTTGCCAACTTTCACTGAGGAGAAGTGTCTGTCTGGTCTCATCTCAACACAGGATCTCTGGAGCACAGCCAGAGTTACTATTGGGTTCTTACTCACCTCTCTTACCAAGGGCCTTTTCCCTCGATTTCTCAGTTTGGCCGAGCTGCCAGGTTTAGGAAGAATCCTGCTTGAATCTAAATGTCGTTCATTTAAGAATGATAGAGAACACTGTGCTCTGAAGAACTTCCGATGCAGCAGAAACGTAATGGTTTCTGCTCTGATCCGCATTGTCAGTTGTGAGACCTTTTATAGACAGGAGTGTGTTTTTCCACATCATGTCCAATCAGCTGGCTTTACCACAGGTGGACTCCTATCAAGGTGTAGAAATATCTGAGAGTATCCAGAGATATGGAGGAAACTGATCTAAATTTGAACTGTCATAGAAAACTGTCTGAATACTCATGTCAATGTGATGTTTCAGTTTTTCCTTTTTTGGTACATTTGAAAAATGTCTAAGAATCTGTTTTCACTTTTTCATTATGGGGTTTAGAGTGATGAGGGAAAAATTAACTGGTATCGCTTTACAATAAGACTACCCTTATAAAGTATTTATGAATAGTTTATTACTAGTTTATCAATTAGCTCGTTAACACTTTATAAATCTTTTACATGCTGTTACAACACATTAGATAAGGAGAATTACCACCTTGCAGTTGTCTACCTCCACCACTCACACTAGTTATAGGTTACATCACTGTTTATCCAGAACATATAAAATATTAACCATTTGTGTGAAATGTCAATGTTGGCATTTAATTTTTACAACCATTTATTTATCAGATACAAACATTTCTAAGTAGTGAAAGTGTAAAACCCATCATCATTTATTAACAAGTTACTATTATTTATAACTGGTAAAAGGGAGCTTTATTACCAGCTGTTACCAGTTACCAGGTACTAGTAACTCATAAATAAATGATGTGTTTCACACTTTACAATAAGGCTTCTTTTACCAGTTATAAATGGTAGTAAGTCATTGGTAAGATTAATGAATAGTAAGCATCAACTCAATCTTGCCAATGCATCAATGGAGGAAAACTATGTTTTTACTTGTTTATAACTGTTTATTCATAAAGTGTTAACATCCAAATTGATAACTTAATTATAAACCATTTATAAATCCTTTATAAGGATAATCTTACTGTAAAGTGGTACCAATGAATTTAAGTGATATTGACATAACAAATTTTGAAAACAGTGAAGAGGTCTGAATACTTTAGCAATGCACTGTACTTTCCTAAGTTGTGCACACATCATGCTCATGTAAAACAACTTTTTATCTTATGAGCACTTTGAGAAAAAAACACGTACCTGTGTTTGTTTCAGAAATGTAGTGACATAAATGTGGAAACTTGTCATTGTAATAAATGAGTAAAAGGAAGAATCTCATAGTTATTGTAGATAATATTTTTGAACTTTCTTGAAAAATGAAAGCATGTAGGTGTCTGAGGTGTGAACCTACATCTATGTGTTGACGTGATAACTCAGGTGTTAACAATGTCCCTGATGAAATCCAACAGGTTACACCCAGTGGATGTTTATATAATTATTTAAACTCATGGCAGGTGCATAAAAAAACACGGATCAAACAATGCAGATGCATGCTGCAAGCTTCACCAGTTTGAACCAGTTTGTTTCTTTGAACAGAAGAGCTGCTACTCATCAAAAAGTGTTACTATAATTTGCTTGAAGAAAGTATTTGCTACAAATTAGAATTTCTTTGATTGTGCAAGCTTATTCTTATTCTTCTAGCCAAGCCTCAATGCCTAGAATGCCTAAAACTTTACAAGCCTCATTGTTGTAGCTGGTAAAAAATGGTATTCAGTGCTTCTTTTGGGGGTAATGATTCCGGTTCTGCTTTAATTTAATCCCCTGTGAATGATTATTAAATGCACACATTTTGTATTTGTTAGGCTCCACAATAGCGGCAGCTTTGTACATGATGGGTAAATTATTTATTTATACATGTATAGATCATATTTTGTAGGTACATGGATAGAGTGAGAAACAATGAGTACAGATGTGTAAGACATAACAAGAACTGTTTATTCAGGACATGTCAACAGGTTATTAAGCTCTTCCTAAGGGTCTAATTATCTAAATCTTTTGGGAATAGGCTGTAATTGAATATCTGTGTGCTACCAGTGTTGAAATAAGACAAACATGAGTGCTGGGAGGTCAGACTATGAAATGATAATTATAAATAGATATTATATAATTATATTTCATTAATATATCTATAATGTTTTTGACACTGTTCCTCTGTTTTGATGTTTCAGATGTTTCTGCTGATGTATTTCTGAAGCTCTTTGGAGAACATTTCTTTAATTTTTGTAAGCAAGCGGGCTATGACACCATGCTGCGGACACTGGGAGGGAATCTAATTGAATTCATTGGAAATCTGGATGCTCTCCATAGTTATCTGGCTCTGTCCTATCAGGTATGCTTGTGTGTTATTATTCCTATTTATATACTGATGAGATGGATGAGACTTTGGTCATAGCTTGATGCATTTGTTAAGTGTGTTAAATGGCTAAAAGTCTGTTTATAGTACTGTGTTTCTGGGAGCTAAATTTGCTGCTTAGCTATTAGTTGGCATACTTGCTAATGGCATGATAGCAGTTATGTACAGACTAGAGCACCAGAGCACCAGATAGTACACGGTGTGACAGTACAAGCAGCTTTTTCGATCTAGTTAAATTTATTCAAGATTAAGAAGCTTCACAAAACAAAGACAGAACTGATTAGGTTGACCTATGCTCTTGTACTCCAATCAGAATCAACCTGTTAATTAATAAGCCTGTGGACCAAGGGTTAAAGACTAAGAAAAAGCAGAACCTGTTTATGAAGGGGCTGATTTCAACAGTTCATGTTGTGAAGTCAAAGAGCTTAGTCAAAGAAGAGATGTTAGATGTTCACAATTGTTTTTATCCCAATCTTTTGATTTGACTATATTTGCTCTCACGTTTGTTTATTGTTTGCTCCCTAATACAAATGTACTAATTTGCCAGATGAGTGTGAGTGTGGTTATGCTCTGAAAGGAAGAAGTTAGACATCTTGTCTTTATCTCGAGCATAAATAAAATATTGAAGTTGTTGTCTGTTTTGTAGCATTTTACAGTTTTGGTTCACCTGAAGAATTGGCAGAGAAACACACAAAAGATAGATCCATCACCTCCCAGGCACCAATCCATCTCTACAGTCCACTTTTAGACATCTTGTACTGTGTGGGGTTGTCACTGCTTTCATGAACTGCCTTTGTAGTTCAAACTAGTATTCTTCCATTTTTTTCATAACTTGTTCCTGTTTCTTCAGGAAATGAATGCACCGTCTTTCCGAGTAGAGATGACAGATGATGGGAAGATGCTACTTCACTACTACTCTGACAGGAAGGGCCTGCACCCTATTGTACCTGGTATACCCACACATCAGTATTTAACATTTGCAGAATAAAATAACAAGACTTTGCCCTTTAACTGACAAACAGCCCACAATTTGGAGGGATTTACAGACCATCAGCAGCCATGTTGGTTCTATCAACTGTACACATCACATGCACACACACAAACACGCAAGTCCCACAGTTAAAACTGTCACCCTCCAACTCTGAACAAAAGCCTGTCACATCCATGGTCATTTTCTGTTGTGTTTCACTCCACCTGTGATAATGATAGGCATGACATTGGAGTGTGTGTGTGTGTGTGTGTGGCAGCCTGTATGTAAATAAAGCAGTTTGATATTGTGTTAATTTTAGCTATTTCCTGTTTGGAAGGGATGTCATTTTATCTTGTATGTATCCATGACACCAATCTCGTGTTCATTCAACTTGGAAATTGTTGGTACAGTGGGAGCAGTTAACTTAATATTGTTCATGACAGTCAAAGCACCATAGAGAGGTGTTTCAGAAAGAGTAACTCCACTCTTTGTTTAGCTGAATTCTCTGGATAATCAGCACTTGTGACAGATTAGAAAAGACTCATGTATGCAAATCAGAACACAGCTTCCTGCATTAGCATTAGAAAGCATGATGAGCATCAGTGGAAAAATGTAATTAATAAGCTTTATTTCTCTTCATTAGAAGTAAACACAACACATGGGCCTGCTGTTAACTGTGCCGACAAATAGTAATGTTTATCACTATAAATAGCATGGTTACTGACACTCCCCCACAGACACACACTACACTCGTAGTAGAAATATTATCCCAGCTACAACACAGATACCTGCAAAGTTACTCCCTCAAGGGACAAAAATGTTTTTCTAGTAGCTCCACCACACCATGGTAAAGGATTAGGGCCACATGTGAAATTTATTTTATTTTTTTTAGAATTTTAATTTTAATCTCAGGATTCTGAGAAAAAAAGTCAGAATTCTAAAAAAATAAAATAAAATTAGAAAAATTCATATGTGGTCAGTTTTAGAAAGTCAGAATTCTGAGATTAATTTCAAAATTCTGCCTTTAATATCAAAATTCTGACTTTAATCTCAAAATACTTAGAAAAAAGTCAGAATACTGAGAAAAAAGTCTGAATTCTAAAAAAATAAATAAATTTAAAAGAATTCCCGTGGCCTTATTCCTCTTCCATACCAGACTACCTGTCTGTCCAGCAGAGACAGAGGGCCCTATCTTACACCAGGTGCAAAGCACAAAGCATATTTCTTTGCTAGTTTCAGTAGTAATTTTTATGACATTTAAAGGGGACATATTATGCAAAATGCACTTTTCCATGGTTTTCTATCAGTAATATGTGTCCCCGGCCTGTCTAAAAACCCCCCAAACATGAGAAAAGTCCATCCTCTCCGTCTTTTGCTTGCTCCACCTTTCAGAAAATGTGTGCTCACACAGGCCAATAGGAGATTTTCCCTTGATGTCGTCATGAAGGGAAATAATACCTCCCCCCAGGTGGGTGACACTCCCCGAGCTAGGTGTGTGTTCCGCCCTCTGAGTCCGTCTTGCAGCCGCTATCGTTTACTCCATCGCATCACCAGCTCCAGTTAAACTATGTCGAAGGTACGAGTGAAGCACGCTAGTTGCTCAGTTGTTGACTGTACAAACCAACACAGAAGTCTTTTTACCCCCTACGTCGGAGGATCTGAAGACCCGGTGGATTTGTTTTATTTTATTTTTGATGGACACTTTAGGAGTTGTAGCGGGCTAACCATTTCACGTCGGACTGCTTTCTCAACAAGGGCCCGTACAATGCAGGATTCGCTACATTCTGAAGATAAAGCATGGATCAGCACTGACTGTCCGAGACCCAACTTCAAACTTGGGAGCTGTAAATTTCACCATTTTATGTTGCTTTACTGTATGTACACGAGAGCCTGTTGCATGTGTTGTTAGCATGGCAGCTAATGTGGCTAACGTTTTGCCTCATCCACACAGCCGGGCATTGCCGGGTACAGATTGTATGCAATTTCTCTGCTTGGTATCGCTGTGTGACGTTGATTAGAGCCACCCTGCTAACTTTATCACACTTGAAAGGCGTTTTAACTGTCTGTAAAGTCAAGCCAGTAAAATTCAGACTAAACATAGGCTTTGCAGCAATTGGCATAGGTGTCTGGGCCTGTTTGTTAGTGCTGTGAAAGTTAGTATTGATAGTCATGCCTTAGATGTCCGTTTTAATGTTATATCATGTTTACAGATACAGTGCCTGTAGGCAATATCTAGATGAGCGCAGAGTTACAGGGAAAATGTGTAAGGAGATAGTCTGTAATACACATTTTTTGCATTTTGCACATATAGTGAGCTATTTGCAGCATTTACAAGCTATTGACAACCCAATTTACACATAATTGCGTGCATTTGTTGTTAAAATTTTTGCACCACTTGCAGCTGTTGCCATAACTACACATTTGAGGAGATGTTGGTGTAACCTCTGTTTTCTCTGTTCAGGCCAGCACATCAAGTGCATCTATACAGCTTCCTGCAACAAGGTATTTTGCATGCCAGACTGACCCACTGTAGGCACACAGTTATCCTTGAAGATTCTTCAGCCTCACATCAGAAGTACAGGTCTGTAGCCATCTGAAGTGCATCTACTTTTGATAAACCTAACAGTCATTTATCAGTCTTGGAACGCTGTGCAGGTAAATGAAGCTGTGGTTACTTAGAACTTGTGAGAGTGTGTAGGCTAAGGTTTCTGTCAATATTAACATCTTTGATTTTCTCTTTACTCTACCTCCGGACTCTACCTGGCTGCCATGTACTACAATGAAAATGCTGACCGACCACAAGCCCAAACAAAAGAAGGTGAACCACTGTTCAAGGTCCACTTTCCAAAGGCCATGATGGGAGAATGCAGAGCTAAACCAGTTAAGACTGAGCCGACATTCTATAAGTGTTATATTATTTTATTTTTCAACCAAAAAATGTTTTGTACACATTGTATTAAGTATTGCACGTATAATGTTATGACAGTTCCACCAACAACAAAATACAGAAAAGAAAATGTCAGGAGGTAGTTAGAAACAGACTTTCAATCATTGTTTTGTAAAAAAACAACAAAAAAGTGAAAAATGTAAACAAAATCTTTTGTGTTTTATCAAACAGGGTATGTGGTGGACCTCATATTTGAAAAAGTCTTTGTTGACCTGGGACCATACACGGAAGCTGCTTTGGCCATCCCCATCTCAGAGGACCTCACGGCACAGTTCTAGCGGCCTGAGAAGGAGTACGTCAACTCCTATGTGTCCCAGTTCTATCATTGGGCAGTCTAAAACTCATGTACCGGCCTGTGGTGTCAAGAAACTTCGCATGGGTGCGTGGACCACGCAGGCTGGAATGACGATCAAGATTCTGCGACCAAGGAAGCCCTAGCACCAGCCCACAAAGCTCCAGATACCTGTACCGACTAAAACAACTGGACAGGGCATTTAGTCTTGCAAACATATATCTATGTTGTGTCTCACATTTTTTTTTATGGATCCAGTGAATCCTACAGTTTTTTTATTATCACTGATTATAAGTGCCTCATTTGATGTAAATAAATGCTTGATTATTACTAAAGAAATGACTCCTCTGAATTCATATATTATATGCACACTATCTGCTGATAGAAAAACTTTACAAATCAAAGAGCAGCCAAACTAATTTATTTGAGGGTGTGTTATTCCGTTTGTGGTGTGTTATTACCATTGTAAAATTATGTGCACTGAAGTAAAACGACTGCCTAGCATCTTTTATTTAGATTGAAACTATGTTTTTACAAAGAAGCAAAACGTACTGGTGTATTCCTCTCAACCATAAAGTACTGTAGTCAGCGCAGTACATGTTGCAGGCATTCTGGAGGGAGTACACATTGAGGCAGAGCGGCTCCAACCCAGGACACTCCCATAGCCATCTGGTAACCTACAGTGAATTACAAATGGTAAATGCTATGGTTTATTATTAATGTAATGTAATCAAAACAAATTACTGATTAGTTTGTCTAGTGAGAATGCTACCTGTGGTATCTCCTAGCAGCACATATTCTCAGCTTCTGTGGGCATGGTTGCACAGTTTCCACAGGAGCACCTATCCAAAATATAGAGAAAAATGGTAACATTCACCAGAATATAAAGCTTATGAAATTCAAAAACTGACAAACAGTGGAGCTAAGGTGGGTAGGAAGTAAGTTTGGCTACATATCAAGTGCATATACTGTAACATAGGTAATTTATAACATGTCACTTATTGCATATAATGTGGAGCTTGACAACAGTGTAATGTAGAAAACACTGCACAGTCTCGTCTTTGACTAAAGATTAATGTTGCTGACAGACATCTGATTTACAGCTTTCATTGTAATGCACAAAATAAATTTACTACATAAAGGAAGATGTCATGATGAGCATCTGCTCAAAACATGGAGAAAAATTAATAAAAATCAAAATTATTTACTTTGTCAGCATCTATTAAAATATCTGACTAGCCTTGACATTGAACACCTGTAGCAGTCCTCAGTCAACAAACATTTTCATAGACTGTAAAAGTATATCTAAGGAGGCATGACAGATAACTACATTACACAATTCACAACATTGCTTATTTACCAAAAGAGCTCGCAGTAATGAAGAGACAGTAACAGTTAGCATTAGCTACCTAGCTACATGTTAGTAACTGTGTGCCAGCACACATTAACAAACTGAAAATGTAATGTCAAAATACACAAAATTGGTAGAAGCTTCAAAGACATGTTTTGGGGACCTCTGAGACTTATTTAAACTTGTTGAAAAGGAGCATAATATGTCCCATTTAAGAACATGCTCTAAATGTACTTGCATACTTGCACCACACTAAAGTCCATGTGCTTTGGAACGTTAAAATAGAGCCTAGAGGGTTTGCAAGGAGTTTCTCAGGGCTGTTAGAGCTGACTATTAGCTCTACCCATCTGTCCATACTATACTGAGTGGTGGTCAGTCTCCCCCTTGTCCCTGACCCTCCATGACACACTATGTAGCTACAAGGCCTCACTTCTTACAGTTGCCATTGATGGCAGTTACCTTTTAACACGACCATTTAAATATCTATGAACAAAACCTGTGCATATTCACGTACCTGCAGAAACTTTATTCTTCAGTGCACAACTAATGAATCACTGACCAAACACTGATCTTTCATTGCTGTCCTTAACTCCTTTTTCTTACCCTACCCTGCAGGTATCATGGAGGCGGTTGCCAGGGAGTTCTTTGACAGCAAAGTGACCATGGTGGTTCTAAACCAATCAGAGGAAGATGAGCGAACAGGGAAGAAGGAGCATGTTGTGTTTCTGGTCAAACAGATCAACCAAGTACAAAAGACTATAGACCAGGACTACCCCAGTCATAAAGGGGTGGGTATCTGTGCATGTTTCTACATGTACTGTATATATACTATATGTACTATGTGTGTCTCATTGTTTGTTCCCCAGGAGGAATTTTTGAAAAGTATGAAGGACAGATATGTGTCACTGGCTGAGAAGAAGAGTGGCTGGGACCTGATCAGAGCTGTGGTCCTCACAGAAAAAGGTTTGAATTTATGATTTTATAAACCTGTTCTCTTGACCTATCTACAACCTGGGCTGTAGATGCTGCACAGAAGTACCTTACAGACAGCTAAACATTTGAGGAAACAGTCCCAGCTTGTAAGTTCACCTAAAACCTAACTAAACCTAAAAGTGTTGTAGGAAAATGTGTATTTATGTTTGTACAACAAGAAAAATGTTGCAATGCAAATTAACTCTAAACCTCATTAGAGTCTGTTGATGCCGAATCGTAACCCAACCAAATGCGACTTTCTGAGTAAGTTAACTATACAGACTGTGACAAATTAAAAGAGACACCATCATAAAGTCTCTGAACTCTACTGGAGGATCAATACCATTCTTCATAAGCATAAAGTAGCAATGGAATGACTTGGGTGTCTGCACTGACTTGGGTGTCTGCACTGATTTGTCATAAAATGTGATCTGATCTTCATCTTAGTCACAAATGTAGACCAACACAGTGTCCCTAAACTAATATAATACAAACAATTATAATATTTTGTGGTTTTACTGAATATAGCCATTAAACATTTACAGTGTTGGTGGAAAAAGTAAGTGAACCCTTTTAATAACTGGTTGAACCTCATTTGGCACTAATAACCTCAAACAAGAGCTTCCAGTAGCTGCTCATCAGACCTGCTCAATGTTCAGGAGGAGTTTTGGACCATTCCTTTTTAAGGAACTGCTTCAGCTTGGACATATTCTCAGGATGTTTGGTTTGCATATTTTTCTTCAGGTCATTCTACTGTATCTCTACTTGATTAAGGTCTGGGCTCTGACTGGGCCACTCCAGAAGGTGGACTTTCTTTGCCTGAGGTCATTCTTTAGTAGATTTACTTTGATGTTTAGGGTCATTGTTCTGCTGAATCACCCAGCTTCTCCTGAGCTTCAGCAGATGGATAGCCACCCTGACATGATGATGTTGGGGTGTAGTGTGCAATGCCCTTTACACCCCATATAGAGCTGCAGGTTTTTCCCAAAATGCAACCATAGTTTCTTCAGTCCATAAAACATTTTCCCAGTAGCACTGTGGAGTGTAAACATGCTCTTCAGGGGTGCAACAATGTGTTTTTGAAGCAACGGCTTCCTTTGTGGTGTTTGTGGGATGACACCATGCACCATGTAACCATGCACCACGATGTATATGTGGTGTTCTCATGAACAGAGATGTGAACCAGCTCTAATGATTCCTTTAACCCTGTAAGGCCCACTGTTGCAATATTACAACGTCACATTTAACCATCCTAAAAAAATATCTCTGAATGTTTTTTTTCTTCTAAAAACCACATTTTCATAGTGAATGGGTCCTATTATTTATCCTCACAATGCTATTGGATAGAATACGTGTTTATAGGTCTGGTCATCTGACCATGCAAATTTTTCTCTGAGCTCATCTCCTTGTTTCACTGGACTGGATTTGGCAAGATTTAAGAAAGTTAATTACCTGAAATATTTTTTTTGTGTTTATTAGAATATTTAGAACATGTAGATGTTAAGTTATTGTGGAAATCATTCATCAAATTTGATTTTGAGCTTGTTGTGTTTATGTTGCAATTTTACAACACTGGGTCTTTGTGCTAGCTACAATGGCCTTTGCACCTGACACATTACATGGACACAATGAACTTCTCACTTGTTCACATATGGAAAAAAAATAACATTAGAAATATAATATATGCATTGATGGACTGTAACTAAGTTCAATATGTGTTTTATCTGTTATGTTATTGTAGTTTAGACCAGAATTGAATAAATGACTTAACTGATTTTTGGTATTTGAAACTCTAGATGCAGATCAAGTTTTAAATGCTGCAACAGTGTTGGTGAGGGTAGGACTGTATGTGGTTGGAGGTGGTGTTGCTCAGGCAGGTCGGTTAGAACCTGATAAAGTGCAAGCAGTCTTCCTTTAAACCTTTAATGTGCTTCAACTTTCGTACAGGATCTCTCAGAAGGTACAGGCTCGTGTGTGTGTATGTATGTATGTATGGTCTGCAAAGAAATAAAGAAATAAATAAATGACTACATTGTATTACAGAATGATTCATATTAGACATACCAAACTAATACAAAGCATTACACACATCTCTGTATTATTAACTATCTACAGAGGTTACTCTTTCCCACTTAAAACTGCATCCACCTCATGCTAACTAATGCAAGTACTTTAGCTTTAGCATCACGCCATAGAGAACACAGGGATACTAAATCTCCGCTTAGCGGTTAGCTAAACCAAACGTCCGCCTAATGCGACTCATTCTCAACATGACAAACTACGACATTAACTCAATATAAACACTTACTTGTCATCAGGTACGCACAAGTGATAACACACACACACAGACAAGGCACTGACGACGTCTACTAACTGAGCACTCGAATCTACTGACTTTGCTGCAAAGGCAACAAACTTAAAACGCGCCACTAATGGCGGAAACTGGCACTGTATATGTACGTAATCACCGTTGCCAGGCAACATCAGAATCAACAATACAGTCTGATCGGCGGAGTCTTTTGTACAGCCGCCCCCGAATTGCTGAGGCAATTCGCTCATCAGAAAGACTCAGGCCTCTAGAGAGACTGCAAGATCCTCCGACGGTGACAGATCTCCGGTGTCATCTGAATCCGGGATTGCTGGGAGCTGGATGAGCCGGGCCACTGGCCGGGTGTAGACTCTGTCCTTCACTCAGACATCAGCCGAGCGTACATGACCGTCTGCGCTCTGATGAACCTCGACGATCTTCCCAATAGGCCAACTCGCTCTGGGGAGCTGAGGATCAACGAGCAGTACCACATTACCCACAGCGAGGTCTCCGGTGGTGGCATGCCACTTCTGACGGAGCTGTAGGGTGGGCAAGTAGTTCCGGATGAAGCTTGCCCAGAACTGGTCGGCCAGAATTTGGCAATGCCTCCATCTTTTCCTGGTTAGGCCTTTGTCCATGGGGTACACTACTTGAGGCAGTGCACCCTCAGTTCGCCCCATTAAGAGGACATTGGGTGTGACTGGGTCCTCATCAGCTATACTGGAGGATGTATAGCCTAAGGGCTTGGAGTTCAGGATGGCTTCAACCTCCAGTAGGACAGTACGAAGCACTTCCTCCGTTACTGACTGAGCTCCTATAACTGTGTACAGAGCAGTCTTTGCTGATCTTATTTCACGTTCCCAGGCCCCACCGAAATGTGGGGCTGCCGGAGGGTTAAAGTGAAAGGCAATCTTCTGCTTTGCGAGAAGCCTCTGGATCTCTGGATTCATACTAGCAAAGGCCTCACATAGCTCCTTCTCGCCAGCTTTGAAATTGGTCCCCTGGTCGGAATAGACCTCCACTGGGGTCCCTCTGCGAGCAATGAACCTCCTCAATGCCATCAAGTAGGAGTCTACATCTATGCTGGGTAGGAGGTCAAAGTGCACAGCGCGGGTGGTGAGGCATTTGAAGATAATCCCCCACCTTTTCTCTGCGCAGCGACCTAACTTGATCTGAAACGGCCCAAAACAATCAACTCCAGTTGAATAGAATGGCGGCTTGAAGAGCCGTAGCCGGGCTGGTGGTAGGTCTGACATCTTAGGCACTGTGGGACGGTCCTTCCAACGGCGGCACTCTGGGCACTGGTGCTGGACGCGGTGGACGGCCTCCCTCCCTCGCAGAACCCAGAAGGTTCGTCTCATTTCTGCATGCACACGCTCTGGCCCCGGATGACAGAGGCGAGCATCATAATCCCGGATCAGGAGCTTGGTGACTGGATGGGTAGGCTCTAAAACTATGGGGTGTATGGCACTGGAGTCAAGCACCTCCACTCTTCGCAGCCTTCCTCCCACCCGTATAATTCCTGCAACAGAGTCCAGCTCTGGAGACAAGGTGAGTAAACGACTGCTGCTCCGCACAGACTTACCCTGTTCTAGGTGATTCAGTTCTTCTGGGAAGCTGTCTCATTGTGCCTGCTTGATCACCAGCATCTCTGCTTGCTGATAGTCTGAGGCTGTAGGGGGAGCAGACGGTGTGGCCGCCCCATGACGCTCCTGCACAGTAGCCTCGACTAGATCCCCCCAGCAGGTATACTGTCCCGCCGTGGCGACTCTGGGTTGACTCACGGTTGATGTCAAACAACAGAAGACAGACTTACGGTATTCTGCAGGATCTGGGTCGGCCTCTCTAGATGGTCTTTCAGGCCATACCTCTGGTCCCTTGAGGAGGAAGGGTGGCCCCTGACTCCATCGATTTGGCAGTGCCAGCTCTTCCAGCATCTTGCCCCGTGTAATGTTGTCGGCAGGGTTCTGAGCTGAATCTACGTAGCGCCAGCCGCTAGAGTCAGTGAGTTCTTGGATTTCAGAGACGTGGGTGCCCACGAAAACCTTGAAACGGCACGATTCAGATTGGAGCCACGTCAGCACTGTGGTGGAGTCTGTCCACAGTATGGTCTGGTCTATGGGCAGCGTGAGCTCCTTTACCAGCAGATTGGATAACTGAGCTCCAGTGAGGGCTCCACAGAGCTCCAATCGGGGCATGGATGTCTGTCTGCGCGGAGCAACTCTTGATTTCGCCACAAGGAATGACAAGTGGACTTTGCCCTGTATGTCTTCTGTTCTGAGGTATGCGACAGAGCCATAAGCTTTCTCGGACGCATCGCAGAATATGTGGATCTATCTGTTGCGAACCTCTATCTTTGATGGCAGATATGGTAGAGGCAGTGATACACGTGGCAGCACTTGGAGCTCTGTCTCCCAGTCCTTCCATTCTTGCAGCACATCTTGGGGAAGAAGTGGGTCATCCCAGCTGCGTTGTTTAGCCCAGAGACGCTGGACAAGAGTCTTAGCACGTGTTGTATATGGGAGAATGTACCCCAGAGGGTCGTACTGCCGAGCAAGGACTTTGTACACATTCCGCATAGTCACTTGTCCATACTTAAAGGGTCTGTGTTTGTATCCGAGCGTGTCAGACTCCCAGTGCCAGGTGAGTCCGAGGGCTGATTCTGGGTGGTTAGCATCACCCTGGGAAAGCCAGTGCTCCAGGCTGGTGGACCTGGCTTCTTTGGGTAAGTGGCTCATGGCCCTTGGGCTATTGCTAGCCCACTGGCGGAGCTCGAAGCCACCAGCAGCTAACAAGGCACGGAGTTTATCGACAAGCTGTTTGGCCTCTTCAACGGTTGACACGCTCTGTAGGCAATTATCAACATAGAAACACTGCTCTACTGACTTCCTCACATCTTCCTTGTGTGAACTGTGCTCCTTGACATGTTGCTATAGCGCGAATGTCGCACAGCATGGGGAGCAGGTTGTGCCAAATGGCAAGACTTGCCACTCGTACACATCTGGGGGGTCTTCTCGTCGCATGTCTCTCCACACGAATCTGAGGAGCGCTCTGTCTTCTGGCAAGAGCCTGACTTGATGGAACATACTGCGTATGTCGCCACTAATGGCTACCGCACCCTGTCTGAAGCGCAGCAGAACCCCGAGAAGAGAGGCCCCCAGGGTCGGTCTGGGTAGTAGCGCCTCATTCAGGTTGAGGCCTTGAAACTGGTATGAGCAGTTGAACACTATGCGGTTCTTCTCATTGTGCCACACTAAGTGATGGGGGATGAACCATGATTCACCCTCTGTTGGTAAATCAGGGCTGAGCTTCTTGACTGACCCGCCGTGGACCAGCTTGCGAATTTCCTCACAGTATGCCTCTGCAAGCTGTGAGTCTCTTGCCAGTCTCCTCTCTGCACTCCTTAAACTTGGCATGACAGCTTCTTTAGTTGCTTGAAAGAGGGGCATTGGGCTTTTGCGCAGCAGGGGGGTAGCATACCGGAAGACTCCATCCACTTCCACACGCGTCGTCTTCGCCTCCAGCATCTCCACAGCATCTCGATCCTCCTTTGAACGCATGACTGTCTTGTCACAGCGAAATGGCAGCACATCGATCTGCCACAGTTTCTGAATGTTCGCCATCAGCTCAGCGGTCTGCGGAGACACAGTCGTGAACAGGCACTGTTGCTCTGGCAGAGCCTGCTGAATTAGCCTGGCAGGGCCTTGTAGGGCCCATCCCAGCCGAGTATGGATAGCAGCAGGTCCGCCTGATGGGCCCAGTCTCACTGGCTCGACTGGGGTGAGTAAGTGGGGGTGATCAGCACCAATGAGTAGGAGGGGCTGGACATGATCAAACTGCGTGAGGGGCAGGCCTACCAGATGTCTGTACTTCTTCTGAAGGGACATGATTGGGTAGGACTGCTTGGCAAGACTGAGACGCTGTGAGGTGAAGGCTTGAGTGATTCTAAAGCTTTTCTTTGTCTGAGCAGCAGGGAATAAGTGGAAAGACACGCTACTTCCCCTGAGCACCTGGACGTCCTGCCGTATGGTGCGCAGGTTCAGCTCTTCAGGGGTGCCTTCCAGCCCTAGCTGTTTGGTGGCCTGTGGAAGGAGCATTGTGCGCTCCGAGCCGTCGTCGAGCACGGCGTATGTTTCCAGCTTCTGGTTGCGATGGCTAAGCACCACTTTAATCACTTTCAGCAGGACTCTAGACGAATCTGATGGCCGGTCAAGATAGAGAACCTCTGTGGCAGTGCTGACTAAGCAGGTCTCCTCTTTGGGTGGCTCAGGACTGTCTCTCTTATTGACCTCATGGAGGACCTTTAAGTGTTTGCCTTGGCACACGTCGCATAGCTTCTTAAAGTCACACTGAGCAGCTTGGTGTGACCTTGCACAGCACCAGCATCGTCTATTAACTTTGATCCATTCTACTATTTGTTCCTTCGTGAGTCTCTGAATGGCTTGACACTTATTCAGGAAGTGCTCTGTGTTCTCACAGTATGGGCAGTAGGGCTTTGCTTTCCCTTTCTTGTCTGATGATGCTGGGCTCTGACGTGATGACTCTGAGGCGGTAGGGCCCCTTATGCCGTGCAGCACACATGTCTGCTCTGTTTCTTCTCAATCTTTGAGCTGTGTTGCCACTGTCCTGTGCGCTCCAACTGGACCTCATAGCCTTGGCACCAGGACTCGTATTTTAGCCACTCTGCCAGGTCAACTAGGGTGTATGTAGCTCCAGGTCGTTGGAGCATCTGGCGGCGAAAGTCAGCTCGCATTTCAGATGGCAGCTTTGTGATGAGGCGGGCGACGTGAGAGCTACATTGCAGTTCGACATCTCCGTCAGGCCCAAGGGTCTGAAGCATGCCAACTAGGGACTGTACTTGTAGTGCAAACTTCTCAAAGGCTGCAACATCCCCACGCTTCACTTCTGGGGCTTCCATGACCGCGGCTATCCTCTTCAGTGCTACATGATGGGGCTGGCCGAATTTCTCATCTAATGCCGCCATGGTGTCTGAGTAGGGCGTAAGCGAGTGAAGGTAAGAATCGGCTACAAGACAAGCCTCCTCGGGCTTCAAGTGATCAGTGAGTACTTGATATTTGAAGAGTTCAGTACTATCTGCAGGCAAGAGGTTTATGAGGGCTATTTTCAGGCGGGCGTAATCCATTGGATCCCTATGGGTGAAGAAGGGGATCTTTGGCTTAGGGCCCCTGTACACGCTCTCTTCAGACTGAGATGAGTTGAATGACCGCTGGTGGCTTACGCGTGCAGAACTGAAGCCCGCTCCGGGGCTAGGTGAGTATCTGGTGCGTGCGCCTAGACCATACTGGGCTCCGCGGGGTGGGAGACTGAACTGTGGATAGTAGGCCATGCCCACGGTTGGAGAAAACTGAGAGAGTGTAGGTGGTTTGGGCCTAGGAGGGCAGCCTGCACTGGGGGTGGAGGAGCAGTGGCCCGCTGCTGAGGACCCAGAGGCAGCACTCTGCTTCAACAGCTGCAATTCGCCCATCATTTTGTCTATGGCTGAGATGATGTGCCCATTACCGTCATTTCCTGATGGAGCTGTTGGAGGCCAGGGCGGGGGAGGAGGCCATTTGTTGTCGTTGTCGTCGTACTCCGCTCCGTCTATAGTGTACGGCGTAGGCATTGGCAGCAGAGGTAAGTCTAGCCACTCTGTTTCTTGACTCTCTGTTTGGGCTTTACCTAAAGCCCTCACTTTATCTTCTAGTGATCTCACGTTTCTGTGGACGTCTCTGAGTCCTTCAATGTTTTGTAGCATATACTCATATGACTGGCACAGTTCACTGTTCTGCTTACGAATCTCCTCTAATTCAGCTCCATAAGCAGCAGCAAGGCCCCTTCCACTGTCATGCTTTGGAGAGGAGGGCGTATGCTCAATTAACTTCTTATGCCATCCATCATACTCTGCACTCATACAGAGAGAATGCTCATCCTCTTGTTCGCTGAGGGCTAGGTCCCACTGCACTTGACGTGTAGAGTGTGAGGCGTGAGCTTGGGTGGTGGGTGCCATCTTGACTGCTCCCTCCATACCTGTGCTCCCTTTGCTCCCTATAGCTGATGGAGGCTGATATTGTTTGGGCCTGGCTGCTCCAAGCACATAGTCTTCCAGGTAAAGTGGCGGGCGTGTCTGCCGCTTTGGACGAACTGGTTCACTGCCTTCTTGCATCTTGATCCGAATCAACACCATCCGGCTCGAAGGACCAAATGTTGGTGAGGGTAGGACTGTATGTGGTTGGAGGTGGTGTTGCTCAGGCAGGTCGGTTAGAACCTGATAAAGTGCAAGCAGTCTTCCTTTAAACCTTTAATGTGCTTCAACTTTCGTACAGGATCTCTCAGAAGGTACAGGCTCGTGTGTGTGTATGTATGTATGTATGGTCTGCAAAGAAATAAAGAAATAAATAAATGACTACATTGTATTACAGAATGATTCATATTAGACATACCAAACTAATACAAAGCATTACACACATCTCTGTATTATTAACTATCTACAGAGGTTACTCTTTCCCACTTAAAACTGCATCCACCTCATGCTAACTAATGCAAGTACTTTAGCTTTAGCATCACGCCATAGAGAACACAGGGATGCTAAATCTCCGCTTAGCGGTTAGCTAAACCAAACGTCCGCCTAATGCGACTCATTCTCAACATGACAAACTACGACATTAACTCAATATAAACACTTACTTGTCATCAGGTACGCACAAGTGATAACACACACACACAGACAAGGCACTGACGACGTCTACTAACTGAGCACTCGAATCTACTGACTTTGCTGCAAAGGCAACAAACTTAAAACGCGCCACTAATGGCGGAAACTGGCACTGTAAGTACTACGTAATCACCGTTGCCAGGCAACAGCGGAATCAACAATACAGTCTGATCGGCGGAGTCTTTTGTACATACAGATAATCAGTTTTTTTTAAAAAAAAAACTTTTTTACTGATCCTGGGCTTTTTTTGTTTTTAGCTTTGTGTGTTTATGCATTTAGAGACTGGAAACAGGTTCTGAATGTTCTCGGATGGGTTAGGGGATGCTTGTTGCTTTGTTCAAACCCAGATTGCAGACCATTCTCACCTGTCCCTGATCAATGCAACAGGCATATGTTCTGTAGTGATGGGTCGGTCGCGAACGAGAGCCAGATTAGAGCCGGCTCTTTGAAGTGAACGACGGGAGCCGGCTCGCGATCGAGAGAGCCGGCTCCCGATCAGAGCGATTTTTTTTTTAAATTGTCTTTTAAAGCCGCATTGGTCAACATGTGTGCTGTGTCAGCGTCTGTGTGACTACACTGAGCAGGAGGGGGGAGGGGAGGGGTTACAGACACTCGCATTTTGTGTTTTGTTTTTCACTGTACATGGTTGCACATTTTAATTTATATTTTGTTGAGTGATGTTTAGTTGATTTTGTGTTTTTTCACAAATTAAAATTGGTCTTTTTTATTTAAAATTTATTTATGTATATGTTAAGTTATGTTAAGTGTATTAATAAAGCCATATACATACTATACATATGTTATATTTTATGTTTTTTACATTAGTTATTCATTTTACACATAATTTGGTAATAAATTAATTTAGGTAACAAAAAATCTGAGGAGCCACTTGGGAGCCGAAAGAGCCGGCTCTTTTTAGTGAGCAGAGCCTAAAGAGCCGGCTCTCCACAAAGAGCCGGAATTCCATCACTAAGGGATGGATGCATGCATCCCTTTTGGTATGATAATAGAGGACAGAATAGGCCAGACAGGTACCACCCAGACACACTATATACTGTGTGAGTCAGTGCAGCGTCGAGTCTGCCCTCAGTCACACGGAGAAGAACAGCTTTCTCCTGAGCTTGAAGTTAAGCTACAGCAAAAAAAAAGCTGCCGACGAGCATCACAGAAACACACAGATGTCTGAAGCGCCTAGAGAACGATCTTTATCTCCACCCCGAAGGACAGCCCCGACAAGAAACCACGTTCAACGGCAAAGAAGCAAAACACGGATGAATGCTGGTGTGTTTTTCCACCGCGGGAGACAGCGAGTAAAGAGATGAGACTTTTCTTTGAGGTGAGTAACATCTAATGTTGGTCTGTAGCGAAAACTATCATTCGTGCAAATGACAAACCGTACTGACAAACACTTCAAGTGGCATAAATGTATGATGTTGACGTTTTAGTGATTTAGTAGAATTTAGCCTGTTCCTTCGGCTGTAGTCCAGCTAGATGCATCAGTTTTTTTTACAAGTAAGACAAAGCGACTGTTTGATCCAGATCCAGCAGGTTCAGGATCCACTGCCTAGTACTGTATTTATTTTAACATATTCATATCTATCCATAATATTTATTATATACATACACAACAGACCCAACATGTTTGAATATAAAGAACTTGTGTGATCTAAACAAATTGTCCTTTCACATATTTGTCCAGTCATCCCCAGTGATGGACCAGCACCTGCCTTTTCTTCTGTGTCTGGCCTCATCAATCATCAACCACATTACAGTAACACCTTTGAGTATTCATATAGTCAACACTTTTGTACATATTTTTTTTACATAGTTTCATTTTTTAAATATGTGTATCTATTTTATATTTATCTTTTTGACTGTTGCAGTATTTTAACTTTTTATTGTTATTTCCTGTTAATATGTTTATTGGATACTGCACCAAACACCAAGCCAAATATCTTGTAAATAAAAACCCACCTGGCAATAAACCTTATTTTCTGATTCTGCCTTTGTGATGATGTAATCATCCCTTCCTCATGCTGCTATAGCCTGACGCCCATGTGTCATGCAGTATCCCCTTGCCTCCATATTTTTATAGGTAAAAACATACTGTTTGTACGACAAATATTCATAATTTGTTTAAATGCTATTAACAATTTAACTATCAATCATTAATGCACATATAAATTATAAAGAACATGGGGAAAAAAACAACATGATTAACTGGACAGGGGCGAAGAGATGAAATGCTGCCCCCTATGAAGATGGAGCAAGCAGCACGATCGTACATATTATACCTTTAAGCTGTTACTCTGAGCTTCTTGTTAACATTACTGATCATCTGTGTTGAGCTTTTGGAGCCATCTTAGCTGAATGTCCACTTCTAGGGAGAGAAGCCACAGAACTGAATCATCTTCATTTATAAACAGTTTGTCTGCTTATGGACGGATTAAGATCTAAACTCTTTGAGTCAACTCTATGGCCTTTCCAGCTTCATGGTAATCAACAATTCTTGATCGTAAATCTGAGAGCTCTTATAGATTTTGTTTGTTCATAATACTAACTTGGATGAAGATCTGACCATAGTTAAGGACTAATTTATACATAAATTTCGGTAATTCGAAAGGGTTCACTTCCTTTTCTTGCCACTGTATCCCCTCATGTGGTGTTTTTATGATGGTGGTGGAGACATATTGACACTGACACATTGCTCCAAAATCTCTTATGGTTCGACTGGCTTGAGATCGGGTGACTATGAAGATCACTGCATATGATTCACATTATCATCATCCTCAAAGCATCAGCGTTCCTTCCAGCACTATGGATGGGGACATCGTCTTACTGTTTCTCCATTCATTTTTGAGGTTCTTTTAATTTGCCACCCATAAAACCAGGATAAATAAGAGTAACTTATCCAACATTGATGAAATGAGTGTGTTTGATTTACTTCCTAGGCAGCCACCAGTGCACCTTCAGACCATGTTACCCAGACAAGCTGTGGATGGAAGAGAAGGCTTTCTGCAATGCTTTTCCCTTCCATATTGTCTTTGACGAAGATGTAAGGGTCCATGTATCCGTGTGTTTCAGTAGCTTCATGACAGTGTGGGACTAAATTTAATTGAATTCAGTGGTACACTGAAAATATTTTGGGTTTGGGTTTAACTGTCTGTCTGTCATTGTTTCTAATCCGTCAGCTGAAGATAAGGCAGACAGGGGTGAATATACAGAAGTTTGTTCCAGGTCTTCAGGCCAGAGATGCTGCACTGGATCAGTACTTCACTGTTATACACCCACAGGTAAAACACAAGCACAGAGCTAAGAGTTCATAGATTTAGTAACAGAGGTGTGAGGGTGTGAAACCCCCAGAGTACATTAAAATACAATATATCAAAACTAAATAAAAATACACTAACAACTGGAATGAACTGAAAATAGTGCAGTATGGAATCACAGCATTTAATGGAGTTCAACTAAGAGGTTCAATATGCTTAGTTGATCTTTAAATATAGAATATATGCACATGATCAAGCAAGTATGTAGTTAAGATATCTATGCTGACCTACCAAACATACAAATATACAAACCAAAACAGAAAATATATCATGGGCACATATTCAAAATATTTTAAGGGTAAAAGTAGCTCCTAACTTGCCGATTTAGGAGAAACTCCTAAAAACAATGGGCATGTCAGTCCTAACTTTAGGACTCCTAAGAGTAATTCACAAAGCCACTTAGCTCTAAAAGTAGCTGCTAAGTCTGGGAGATGTTAGAAGTTGTCCAAAGGACTCCTAACTCCAAGACCAAATCACAAAATCAAGAATCATAAAAGGGCTGCTGTCATTCCACGTTGCAGTGTTTTGGAAACCTTACACGCAGCTAATTTACTTAAAAGATGCTTACGAACCACGAGGGAATAATGATCGTTGTGGAATTTGTGGGGGATTAAATATCATCTCATATCAACCGTAACAACCCAGTCAGTGTGGAAATTACTTAATTTCCACACTTAATGTCTGTGTGGCTGGGTTTGGAAACATCACAGATATCAGAGAGTCTCTTAATACCCCATCAAAAACGTGGACACCGGAGCGAATAACAAAAAATTGTCACTTATGGATTTCTTGGGAAATCAGCTCCTGAATTTGTATTGCAGTTGATGGGAGAGGTGGAGGGTACTCTCATCGCTTTGAGGCTCATGTTCAAATTCTGTAAGTCTCTGTGCTTAGTCTCTGTGCACACATTCTATGAAACCTGATAAATTTTTCTACTATCCAGGAAGCCGTGATGTGTGAAAACTGAATTATGTAGCCATAAGGACGAGTTAAACTGAATTTTTTCAGAGGAGTTCTAGAGCTTCTCCCACTCTAGCGATGATGTCATCCACTCTAGCTCTGAACATTCCCTTGCAATACACACCCATTGTAAAGTCTGAAACGGTCTAAAAATGACACCAAATGTAAACTGCAATTTTGTGTAAACGAAATAGTTTTCAAAATACCAATTTATCTGAAAAGCGTCTCAAGTCTACGTTGAAGTATGATGCTGCAGTAGAATTCCAAAGTTAGTTGTTTTGAAGACGTCTACCCATTCAATCTCTATGGGAATTTTTTCTCCCTTCATCGCCTTTTATGTCACCATGGTTAATCAAATCGCACAAGTCATAGCACACCATTCCCAATCAAGCCGCATGCACGTGCCAAAATTTTGATACGGAAGATGAATACGATGAATAAGTATGTAGAATAATAATATATGCCTTCCATGCTATTGTATTAGATGCACATAATAAGTTAAATGATAAAGACTGACACCTACATATTTATTTTTTATTTCATAGTGTTGTAAATTCTGGTTAAATGCTAATTTCATTGTACTTCACTTATTCTACTTCACTTGTTAATATGTTAGTGCAATACTTAAATAGGTCAATAGGTGGCGCATATCACCTGTGAGGAACCTAGAAACCCCATGGAGGCAGTGCTGCAGAATAAATCCTGAAGTCAAGCTATAAGGAAGCTAAAGTTTTACTTCTTTGTTTTATACATACAGACAGCAGCAGGATTTACAAATACACCTTCCTGGACACACCGGGTCAGGGAGGGCAATACTTAATCTCCTTGTGCCAGATCCAGCTGAGTTTAAGTGGATGTTGTTGTCACTAATCAGCATTGTTGTCATTGTAGTGATCAGGGCCTCTATTCACAAAGCATTTTATCTTACCACTAAGAGTTCTCCTGAGTTGCACTAAAAGTTTCTAACTAAAGAAGTCCTAAGTCCTCTTCACAAAGCTCCTGCGTCCAACTTTCACTAAGGAAAAGTGAAAACACACACACACACACACACACACACACACACACACACACCATTTTTATCACTGAAGTATAGGCTAAATAACAGAAACACCTCAAACACTACACCCTCCACAGTGATCAATTGAATCAATAACTGTCTAAAACTATTTTAATAACAAATTGCCAACTGAGTATATTAGTAATTAGTAGGTGTATGCTCAGGCTCCAAAGTGCCTGACTACAATTAATTGGTTGATTTCGTTGCTGTTCTCACCAGGGAACTGCTATATCTGGTAACCTAAAGATGTTCTTTCATTTTATAGTTTTATCATATATTATTATTATCACCCTAAAAACATGTTTTACCCCTCCATCCCCATTTTGAAACGTAACACAGTAACACCTTTACTCAGAAACATTTTAACTGACTTTACATTTTTACATAGTGATTTACTTCTACTGACGTCTTTCCACTTATAGTAGTGACGACGTTCACTTGGTGACGTGCTGACGTCAGTGTGGTGTCCCATCTCCAATCAACTGTTATTGGTAGAGTTTATTGCTACTCTTTCTGAGCACAGTTTTTCTGAACAAAGTTTTCTTCATCACAGTGCACCTGCTCTTTTAAACTTACACTAGTTCTGCTACAGCACTCAGAGCTCTGTGCTCCTTTTAGTGACTTTCACTAACTCAGCAGTTGTTTACATACTTTTCAGATCTGCTAGTTACTTTAGCTTAGCAGTTAGCACTAGCTTCTCTCTCTCTCCCTCTCTCTCCCTTGCTTGGTGTGGTGTTGTTGTAACTTCAGTGAAGAGGATTGTGATATTTATTATATCTTCAGCGATGTCTGCTGTCTTTAGGCACAGCTACACTCACTAACCGTAGCTAACTGTGCACTCTAACTGCCATCCTTTAAAATTTTTCTCAAAAAAGTCAGACAAGCTCTTTTAAATCCAACAATTTCCAACCAATTTTTATATCAAAGATTTTGAGATTTGTTTTGTCCAGTATCACCCAGTTTTGGTCATATTCTGATATCTTTTACAGTTTTTGAGGAAGTGATGGGAGTACCCTCCACCTCTTCCACTGACTGAAATACTCAGGAGCAGGTGTTACTGGGCAGAAATGGGCAAAGCTGATTCTGATTGGCTAATTAAAGTCATTAATTCTTAGCCTTTTAGCTCAGGTATGTGAGCAACTGTAAAATAAATTAACACAGTGTATTTGCATGTATTTGCGTGTCTGCTTATTGATGTGTGGTTCTTTGCGTGTGTCTACATGTCTTTCTAAAATTGTGAAGACAATTTTGGTTTAAAACCATTATTGTGATGTCATTTTGGCTGGTCCTGACAACTTCAAAGGGCTGTGTGAAGGTTAAGCTTACGCAGTTTCAACACCATGCACAAACATATATTGAAAGACACACAAACTCCGTCACCACCATATGGATATTAACTGTATAAGTGTCTCAACCAGTAACACAAGCTTTTTGGAGGCTCTATGGTAGACAGCTCTACTGGCACACACAACAATACACATGCACATATTGACAGACACACACAAACACCATCTTACTTTTTTTATATACACCTTCAAAACAAGAGTCTCAACCAGGTAAAAGAACCTACTGGAGGTTCTGTTGTGCAGCCCAGATTGAAGGAGTGAAGTACGCGCACCAAGCAGCAAGCACATTCAAAATCTCTCCAAGAATTTTCTAGTTTAACTTATTATTTTATCAATCTTATCAATCAACTGTGCCATAGTCCCCTAGTAAACCTTTTAAACACATTTTAACCCTTTACATAAGCTACCACTGATTTAGGTTGTTAACTCTTGTCGTCAGTATATTTCACAGGTTTTCTTTTTACCTCATAATCTAATACTGAAGCTTGACAACTTGATAGGATACTGAGGAACTGAGGTTAAGGACCACTTCAACAGTACATGATTATGGTTATAATCTCCTGTTTTACAAATATGCAGTAGGACTTCATGAGCTATTATGATCCTTTTTACCTTAATAATTTTGTCATATTTTTATTATACACATTCAGACCTACTTTCCATAAATCTGGGCATTTCACCATCCCTTAAAAAAAATCACACACTATGACCCAACACGTTCTACTGTATTTTCACTTTTGATGTGGTTCCAGAACCCCACTCCCTGCACTAAAAAATAATTTTGTCTACTTAACAAATGTATAAAAAATTCAAAACTCCTAGACTACTTATGTCTGTATATAATATATTCTGTCCCCTACTTAGCTGCTTATTAACAACAAAAAATTTAAATTATAAATTATTATATTGTATTATCATTTCTGTCATGCCATCTTATTTCAACATTTCAATTCTGTTTGTTTTGTTTCTGTGGTTAGGAAAGGAGAATTTATCCCCAATTTGTTATAAATAAAGTTAGTTTAAGGAAAACAAATCTTGTAAATGCAGTCAGATTTTCGCCACACCTCTGTGTCTTTTCCTAAGTCCTTAAGTCCATAAGTCCCTTACACCTTTCTTTGATCTCACGTTTTCCATTGAGGTCGCAGTGAAGTGGTTAGAGAGGAGATTATTTTGATATTTTGTCCGAGGCAGCGGCTATAGCGAATCACCCATCAAACATTCCAGGATTATCCTTAATGTGCAAACCTCCAAGAAAGGCTACAGTCCTCTCTATTCTCCAGCCTTTGTCAATGGGACATGGTCACACTCATGAAAATGACAGAAACTTTAGATACAACAGCTGGATGCCACTTCATTTCATCAAAATTGGATCCAAACTAGAAAGAGCAAACAGACTCTGACTCTGTTTCAGTTTACAAATAGACAAACACAAGTAAACCCAGCTCAACATACTGTTCATCATATTTCCAACATTTCAGTACTCCTGTAGTTTCAGGCCACAATGTTCTTGGCATATAACATCACTTTTATTGCCTCCATGTGCTGAGCCATGACTGCTGCAGCAACTCCTGATTATGTTGGTAAGCAGGCCAAATCAGGGGGCACGACTACAGTAAGGGACCCCTGTTGTTGACATGCACCTGTTGCTTTTACCTCAAACAGTATGTTTGCTTCATGTCTCTCCCTTCTTGCTCCCCTTCAACTCCTGTAAACCCTATGGGTTTACAGGAATTTGAAAACTTCTGTTTTTAGTCAACACTTTGCAGTTCCTGATGGCATGGTGATCTTATTAATGGTACACATGGTGTGAGAAGGTGCTCAACACAAGCAGGACACAGTAAAAGTAGTTACTTACCTTACTGAGGCGTTGGAGCAATGCATCCTGTTGCAGTTCATCTAAAAGCTCAGCTGTGGCAGGTCTTTCTTGTACCAATGCTTTCTGTAACATTTCAAACCGATTCAGTAGCAAAAAATGATAAAGTCTTGTAGATGCATTTTTAATGAATGATCATTGTCACCACTAACCTCTGTGACAAATATATTGTGTTAACTGAGTGCTTCACAATAGCTGTTTTAAGGATTACCCAAATACAGACAAAAATGAAGGTGCAAGGAGGTAATTTAATAACAGAACTGAAGTAGTTGCAAGACAAAAAAAACTCAGAACAGGGATGTAGGATGTAATATCAAAATAAAGCAGGAAATTAGTCCAAAGAGTCCAAATCATAAGTTTGATTATGAAGTGTAGTAGAATAGTGCTGAAGTGATGAGCAGTAGTAAATATTAAAGCCTCTTTCTCCAGGTGACTTTAACCATTGAGAGCATCAGGAAATTCATCAACAGTCAATTTGTCTTGAAGAACTACAATGACCAACATTCCATGCTCAAACTAAGAGGTAAAACACAACTACAGTCATTTTATAAACCACGCCCACAACCAATCAAATCAACTTCATCTATAACTATAGAAATACAAGATCAGAAACCTTCTGCAGTGCAATTCTATCACATGTTTATCTGTGTTTTATCTGCAGGTCAGATGTTGTGGATGGATTCTCTTGGCTGTATGTTGTACCTATGTTCTCCAAAGCTACGAAGCCTCAAGGAACTTCAAGATGTTGGCCTTCACCTGGCTGACCTGGCCCCGCATGACGTCACTCGAGACCTGGTTCTCCTCAACCAGCAGCGTCTAGCAGAAATGGAGCTGACCAACCAGCTGGAGAGAAAAAAAGTAAAGCAGCTTCTGGGTAATGTAGTCTTTGGTGAGAGTCCTGACAAACTGGCAGCTCAGTTTATAACAGGAGAAGAAACAGCTCGGTGGAAATGATAATGTTGTCATATAAAAGGACATGTGAGCAGATGTCTCAACAACTACTGGATGAATTCACATGTTCATGTTTCCCACAAGATGAATTATAACATTGTGGGTCATATTCAGTATTTTAATTTGTCACATGGTTTATTGGTTCATGCTTTTTCTCATCTATATATAAACAAGTTGTTACTGATGCTTTCTCTTCAATACACCTCATCTATAATTATGTTTAATATATTATTCACTCCCCTTCTCATTTAGTGTCGGTTCATCTGTCCCACACTAACCTCCTGTATAGGTTAACATTGGCCTCATGTCTTTAATGTCTCTAACAATGCGTAAACGTCATCTGCGCTATGAAAACATCATCAGAAACAACAACAGAAAGTCAAAGTGTATCATGGTAGTAGTTCAGTTATAAAACCCTTGTGCTCTATCACAAACACTGTCACACTGGACGAAGACTTTAAATGTACAAATGAAATGACACAAATACAAAATACAGTCAAATACAACACAGTTATTTGTAATTGCTTTTTATGTCATGATTAAATGAAAAACATAAATGTTAAATGGTTATTATTTAGTTTTTAATCTTTAATAAATGAATGAACTGTTAGCCATGTCACATTAAAATCGAATCACAAGACTGAAAACAAACTGAAGAGGTGTATTGTATTTCAGTGTTGTCCAGAAGAGGGCAGCAGCGACCTGCCAAAGCTAAATACACTGTAACTAGTTTTCATGAGTTTTCTCATGAGGTGAGAGGAGGAAGAGTAACACACATCATTTAAATGGAGAACAGTCAACTCTCCAGTCACAGGTTTGTTGTCTGGGCCATAGAACTAATCCACAAGAGACAGGCTTTCGCATTAAAACAATTTCCTGTCGGTGAGTGGCCTGAAGGGGGCGCTGCTATTCACTCTGCATTTGTAGTTGTAAGTGATGGATTGTGCTTCTGGCGGCTGTACAGACACTTAGTGGGATCTTGTTGGCTGAACTCTTGGTAAGTGTTGACAGCTACATTAATCAGTTAGCTGTGTAACAGTACCCTACAGTAAACATCTTGTTTAGGGAGAAGGATAAGCTAATGCTAACCGATTTCTACAAGCTAGAATGTCAGACGACTATGTATCGTTACTGCTACTGATGAGAGCAGTCAAGAGAAATGTCAAAATGTCCATATTGTCTTATCAAAGCAAGCTGTTTATTCAGTGAAATGTGTACACACTGATTGAAATTGACTTGTCATGATGACCACTCATGTACAGTTAGTCTAATATGCTCTTCTTGGTTGTGGTTGCAGTTCAAGCATTGACTGTCTCTGACTGAACTGAGTGCTTCCAACTTCTTTGATCTCTCATTGCTTATAATTCAACTACCACTTCATTTCCTTTCAGTGCTACAAGGACGAGCTTCAAACTCTGAACAACACTTTTCAGTTTAGAAATGTTTTATCAACCTTCAGTTTATACAGATTTGAATCTTGAGAATATGTGTAGGGTGTTTTAAAGGTGACACAGCAGTGTGTATGTGTGTGTGTGTTTGCATGTGTGTGTGTGTCCAGGAGGAACTGAGAATCCTGTCGCATCACCTGGAGGCTGAAAAACAGAAGACTGAAACTCTGCTGTATGCCATGCTTCCACGTCACATCGCCAACCAGCTTAAAGACGGGAAGAGCGTAAAGGCAGGTGAGTCAGTCAGTCAGTCAGTTAACCCAGGTGTGTGTGTCTACTTTTCTATTAATTTAAGTATTTATTTATTTATTTTGTTAAATCCCCATTAGCCAGACTTTTGTGACCAGGCTACTCCTCCAGGGGCCCCCCTAAATTTTTAGACAATACCTCACTGACAACAGATACATCAATGCACATCCATATCTTTCATACTCACAATGAGACACACAATACACAACCCAACCGCTATGATGCACAACAACCGACTCCAAATCTAAATCTCTAATACACATGGCAGCTCTATTTCATCACTTCACTTCTGAAATAACTAAGAGAAAAAAACTTCACAATCTAATCTAAGTAAGAAAAAAATAAATTGATAATAATAAACGATAAGTGGGATGAAATAGCTCCTGTTTCCATTTCCCATCTTCAGAAAAATAATAAAACATAAAATTCTTATACACAGGAAAGTCATAGTGTTTTATACATATCTATCTCTTATCTGTCTTTTTCAGGGGAGTTTGAGGTGTGCACTATTTTGTTCAGTGATGTGGTCACCTTCACTAACATCTGTGCTGCCTGTGAGCCCATCCATATTGTTCACATGCTTAACTCCATGTACTCGAAGTTCGACCGACTCACGAACATACATGACATCTACAAGGTATTATCTTTGCTGTATGTCCTGGTTTCATCTCCACAGGAGGGTTAGGTTCAGTTGTGTTTGAAATAAATATTTATAGATACAGTTATAAAAGACCAGTCACGTTCAAACAATGAAGATATTGTGTTGAAGCCAAAATGCACCGTTGTATTAGATGAGACTATAATTACAGTAAACAACTATTTGTCACATCCAGCTCCCACTCTTAGGTCTTGTCTGTCTGTTTCTGTGATTACCTGTGTGATTACCTGTCCTGCCTATGTATAAATACTGTCCTCTCCCTGACTCCTTTGCCAGTTCGTCTTTACCACCGTGTGAGCATTCCAGCCATTCCCCTGTGTCTAAATGTTCTTAGACTAAGCTTCACTTTTGTGACATGGATTCTTGGACAACGGATTGGATACCTCTGGCTGCTCTTAAAACCTTTTTACAATAAACTGTTGAACTTTTCTTGTTATGTGATACTTTGATACTGGTCACTAATTTTTTCATTGGTTTCCTAAAGGTTGAGACTATTGGAGATGCGTACATGGTGGTGGGGGGAGTCCCAGTCCCTACAGAAACACATGCTCACAGAGTGGCAAACTTTGCTCTGGGTATGAGGATAGCTGCCAGAGAGGTGACAAACCCTGTAACAGGAAAACCCATACAGGTGAGCAGTGGTTCTGAGTTTCTCATCTGACCAACAAAGCCTGAACAGTCATTCTTAATCAGGGCACACATTATGAAGTTCTAAGGACTTGACTGAGTAGTTGTTTCAACAAGTTCCTGTGTTGAAATTCCTAAAGGGAAGGGGAGGAGGAATTATAGTCTGTGGTTCTCCATTTGGTTCTTTGATGGCACATACAGATCAGATCAGTTTTTACTGCTTTGAGGGCTCCTTATGTAGTTGTCTTGTATTCCAGCCTGTGTGTATGTGATGACATGGTGTGTATGTTTCAGATCCGTGTGGGTCTCCATACCGGCCCAGTGTTAGCTGGGGTGGTGGGGGAGAAGATGCCCCGATACTGCCTGTTTGGAGACACTGTTAACACTGCGTCCAGGATGGAGAGTCATGGACTACCTGACCACATTCACCTCAGGACCTCCACATACAGGTGTGTGTGTGTGTGTGTGTTGTCTCACCCCGGCCAGCTGCCTCATAACAGCCAGGGACTCCAAACTAATGATGCACTAATGTGACTGATACTGAGTCTTGGATCCACACTCAGGAATTTACTGATACTGATTAATATCAAATCAAGGCCAAGTTTGATGGATGGATGGATGGATGGATGGATGGATGGATGGATAGATGGATAGATAGATAGATAGGAGGTCTGATGTGACACAATGCAGAATTTATTTAGCAGAAAAGTACTGCCTGGTGAATTTTATCCTGTACATCCAAAGCTTCCTTATTTTGTAAAAACTGAATCTCAGTGTCCTCTTATGTGCACAGAGCATCAGCTAACAAACCTCAACCTGTACAACTCGTCTCGTCTCGTCGTCTCCCGCTTATCCGGATCCGGGTCGCGGGGGCAGCAGCCTCAACAGAGAGGTCCAGACGGCCCTCTCCCCAGCCACTTCCACCAGTTCCTCCGGGAGAATCCCGAGGCGTTCCAAGGCCAGCCGAGAGATATAATCCCTCCAGCGTGTCCTTGGTCGACCTCGAGGTCTCCTCCCGGTGGGACATGCCCAAAACACCTCCCCAGGGAGGCGTCCAGGAGGCATCCTCACTAGATGCCCGAACCACCTCAACTGGCTCCTCTCAACATGGAGGAGCAGCGGCTCTACTCCGAGTCCCTCCCGGATGACCGAGCTCCTCACCCTATCTCTAAGGCTGAGCCCGGCCACCCTGCAGAGGAAACTCATTTCGGCCGCTTGTACTCGCGATCTCGTTCTTTCGGTCATTACCCAAAGCTCATGACTGTTGTTGGAACACACCCTCTGGTCTCCCTTCTTAAAGATGGGGACCACCACCCCGCTTTGCCACTCCAAAGGCACTGCCCCCGATGTCCACACAATGTTGCAGAGGCGTGTCAACCAAGACAGCCCTACAACATCCAGAGCCTTGAGATACCCAGGGCGGATCTCATCAACCCCCGGGGCTCTGCCACCGCGCAGTTGTTTCACTACGTCGGCGACTTCTGCCCTGGAGATTAGATCATCCATCCCCAGGTCTCTTGGCTCTGTTTCCTCTACGGAATACGTGTTGGTGGGATTGAGGAGCTCCTCAAAGTATTCCTTCCACCGTCCCACTATATCCTCAGTTGACGTCAGCAGCTTCCCGCCCCCACTGTAAACAGTGTGAGCGAGTTGCCGCCTTCCTCCCCTGAGGCGTCGGACAGTTTGCCAGAACCTTTTTGGAGCCGATCGATAGTCTTCCTCCATTGTCTCACCGAACTCCTCCCACGTCCGAGTTTTTGCCTCAGCAACTGCCGCAGCTGCACTCCGCTTGGCCCGCCGGTACCAGTCAGCTGATTCCTGAGACCCACAGGCCAACCACGCCCTGTAGGCCTCCTTCTTCAGCCTGACGGCTTCCCCCACCGCCGGTGTCCACCAGCGGGTACGGGGGTTACCGCCACGACTGGCCCCAGCTACCTTGCGGCCGCAGCTTGCAACAGCCGCCTCAACAATAGCAGAGCGGAACAAGGCCCATTCGGACTCAATGTCCCCCACTGCCCTCGGGACGCGGTCGAAACTCTGCCGGAGGTGTGCGTTGAAAATCATCTTGACGGGTTCTTCCGCCAGGTTTTCCCAGCAGACCCTCACAACCCGTTTGGGCCTGCCAGGTCTGCGCGGCGTCTTCCCCCGCCATCTGATCCAACTCATCACCAGGTGGTGGTCGGTTGACAACTCTGCTCCTCTCTTTACCCGAGTGTCCAAAACATGCGGCCGCAGGTCTGATGATACGACTACAAAGTCGATCATAGACCTGCGACCTAGGGTGTCCTGGTGCCAAGTGCACCTGTGGACATCCTTATGTTTGAACATGGTGTTAGTTATGGCCAAGCTGTGACTAGCACAGAAGTCCAATAACTGAACGCCGCTCGGGTTCAGATCGGGCAGGCCGTTCCTCCCCACCACACCCTTCCAGGTCACGCTGTCATTGCCCACGTGAGCGTTGAAGTCTCCCAGTAGGACAATGGAGTCCCCTTTCGGGGCACTTTCCAGCACCCGTCCCAAGGACTCCAAAAAGGGCGGGTAGTCTGAACTGCTGTTCGGCGCATAAGCGACGACAACAGTCAGAACCCGATCCCCGACCCGAAGGCGCAGGGACGCAACCCTTTCGTCCACCGGGGTAAACTCCAACGTACAGGTAGAGAGCCTGGGGGACACCAAGAAGCCCACCCCGGCCCTCCGCCTCTCACCCGGAGCAACTCCAGCAAAGAGGAGAGACCAGCCCCTCTCAAGGACTTGGGTTCCGGAGCCGACGCTATGTGTCGAGGTGAGGCCGACTATATCTAGCCGGTATCGCTCGTCCTCTTCCACAAGCTCCCGCTCCTTCCCCGCCAGAGAGGTGACGTTCCATGTTCCAAAAACCAGTTTCCGTAACCGAGGATCGGACCGCCAAGGCCCCCGCCTTGGTCTGCTGCCCAATCCACAATGCACCGGATCCCTCTGATTCTTCCTGCAGGTGGTGAGCCCACTGGGAGACGAACCCATGTAGCCGGTTCGGGCTGGGCCCGGCCGGGCCCCATGGGCTAAGGCCTGGCCACCAGGCGCTCGTCCACGGGCCCCAACCCCAGGCCTGGCTCCAGGGCGGGGCCCCGGTGTCCCTCCGGGCCGGGTACTCGGGTTCTGGATAGTATTCATCATTGGGATCTTCTGAACCGTTCTTCGTCTGGCCCTTCACCTAGGACCAATCTGCCTTGGGAGACCCTACCAGGGGCAAAATGCCCCCGACAACATAGCTCCTAGGGTCATTAGGGCTCTCAAACTCCTCCACCACGGTAAGGTGACGGTTCAAGGAGGAGAACCTGTACAACTATCACTCTGTATAGAGACAGTACTGACAGCTACTGATTCTGAGGACATACAGGATCCACAATCTGAACCGTGATGCATCATTAACAACATGTTTAATAAAACACCACACCGTAACAGGAAATCAGCTTAAATGTTTTAAGCCTCTGTGTTCAACATTTTATGCTTTTACATTTGTGATGAAAAGTCAACAGCAGCTTAGTTTAAATATCCTTTAATATCATGTGGATCATACTGTTTATTTTGCTTTAATAATTTACACACAACTCTTGTAAACATTAAAACGTATGTATCTAAGTCCTGCACATACATGGCTGAAGTACAGTAGGATCTTGTAGAACTTTACTTATTATTCTTCTGGCTCTCTGTATACTCTTTGCAATCCCCACATCCCACTCACACCCCCTCCTCAGTGAGCTGAAGGACGCAGGGTTCAACATACAACAGCGTGGGCAGATTGAGGTGAAGGGTAAAGGCCACATGACCACTTACTTCCTGTTGGGGAACCTGTTGGCGTCAGAAGAGAGCATCATGGGAAGAGAGGTTGGGAAGAGTCTTTACATGGAGGTCCTTGATGACCAGAGAAAACCAGGTGAAGAAGAAAAGATACATGTAACTGTAAAGACCTGCAGTAACTAATTTTCTGTGTTGTGAACATGTGGACTTCAGTAAACTGTATCAGTGAACTGTGGTTAATTAAATAATTCAACTTAAATCTTTCATTAGATTCTGATGTGAAAACTGATCCTGATGAGCCTGAACACAGAGACACATTCTCAGATGGAGTCACTGCCCCAGACCCCTCTCACTTTGACACTATCACCCCTTTCTCCTGGGACATCACCCCCCCATATGAGACCAACAGCTGCAACACACCTGCAAACAATGTCAACAGCAGACTGTGTGTTTTACTCTGACTGAGGAGACCTTCAGCCTCTGATAGCTCACTGAGATTTGACCATTTGAGAGTTGTGTTAGGTAAATACACAAAAATACACTGACTTCATCACAGATCACAGAGGTTTAACCAGATTAGAGGTGTGTGCGGTAAATACACAAAAAATATGCTCATTTCACTACAGCTCAACAAGGAGAGGACATGACAACAGTGATCCCAGATTAGTTAGGCTGCATGGTAAAAGGAGCAAACACTATGACACTACGTTACAGTCACAGTTTAGTGAGCATGCTACTTCACAGGAAGCCTGTTTAATATTATTATTATTATTATTATTATTATTATTATTATTAATAATGATAATAGTAGTAGTAGTAGTAGTCAACCCCACCTTTAGATAAATGTTATGGCTGAATTCCACATAGTGATATGTGCAGACTGAGAAGGTAAATGTTCCCTCCATGTTCCATGTTGTCAATATGTGTTCACTTGTGTTACCCCCTCAGAACAAAAGGTGCATAGCTCTCCTAATTATAATATAATAGAATTAATTAAGTTAGATATTAATTTTGTAATTGTTTAAGGCCTGTGATGTAGCGGTTGTAGTAGGTTACATTAATATGTGATTCTAACCAAATGTACAACAAATAGTTAGTTATATAATTATTAATTTTAAAATCATCTTGGATTTTAATGAAGGAGATACATATTACAGTGTCCCTCTGTGACAAGGAAGAAGAAAATGAACATGGTTTCTGGTTCTGTGACAGGTGGCTGTGACTGTAGTCCAAACAACAAACCTCTGAACTATAACATCACGCTGTTGCCGTAGCCCAAACAACAAACCTCTGAACTATAATCTCTCACTGTGACTGTAGCCCCAACAATCAGTGTCTGAACCATAACTTCTCACTGTGAGTGTAGCCCAAACAATAAACCCCTTTGAACATCATCATCATCCACTCCAATATGTTCTTTGTAGGCGAACTGTAGGGGGTCTAGTGCATGTTCAACCTGAGGCCTCAGAAGGTGGAGAAGCAACCGCTCCAGGGTCTTCACGATGTGAGGGCCACCGGTCTGTAGTCATTTATCCCAGCTTTAATTTAGGTACCGCAACAAGACATGATGTTTTCCACAGGACCAGGACCCTCCCTGTTTGCAAATTTAAGTTGAAGATCCTCTGGAGAGGCTCAGCCAGCTGGGCTGCACTGTCCTTTAACAACCTCGGACACACACCATCCGGACCTGTTTTCTTTCCAGGACGTAGCCTCTTGAGCCCCACCCTCACCTCCTCCGCTGAAAAGGACAGGAGACCAGTATGGAGGGAGTTGCAGCTGCAGTGTCAGGTTGTGGAGGAGATGCCATAATAGAAGCTGCAGCTGAAGCAGTGGGAGAAAGAACAGGTGAGGCTGTGTCAGACCTCTTGTAGAACAGGTCAAACTCATTGGCCTTGTCCACATCACCTGATGTTGCCTGGTTGTTCTCTTTATAGCCAGTCATGGTTCTCATCCCCTTCCACACCTCCCTGGTGTTGTTGTGCTGCAGCTTCCTCTGTACTTTCCTATTGTAGTCCTCTTCACCTGCTTTAATCTCCTCTTCAGCTCATGTTGCACACACCTGTCTCCATCCCTGAAGGCCTCCTTTTTCTGGTTGAGGAGGATCTAGATGTTACCGGTGATCCAGGGTTTGTTGTTTGGAAAGCAGTGTACAGTCTTTGCTGGTAGCAGTGTAGGCCTCCTTGACGTTTGCATACAACAGATCAAGTGTCTTATTTTCTCTTGTGGGACAGTCAACATACTGAGTGAAGCCAGTCAGGTGAGAGGTGAGCGTGACATGGTTAAAATCCCCCGATATTGCAAGGAATGCATCAGGGTGCTGGGTCTGTACTCTTGCAACAGACCCGTGAATGACGTCACATGTGACTGCAGGCTCTGCTCGTGGTTGAATGTAAACAACAATCGCGACAATGTGAGAGAACTCCCTCAGTACATAGTACGATCTAAGACCAACTGTTCAATATCCTGACAGCAGATCTCCTTCACTGTGATATGACACTGGGTTGCACCATCTATTGTTCACAAACAGAACCAGTCCTCCACCTTTATTCTTTCCACTTGCTCTGGCGTCTCTCTGTCCACTTGTACTGCAGTGAAGGTAAATCCACACAACAGTCAGGAGTATTGTCGTTTAACTAGTGTCTCTGTGAATCACACGAGACTAAACTCACAATATGCTCGCTGGTTCTTCACAAGTGCCTCCAGTTCATCATACTTGTTAGCCACAGAGTTGACATTGATCCCATGAGGATCGATGGTTGAAAAGGCTTATATTCTATCTCCTAGCCTTTAGCTTAGTCCCGGCTCTGCATCCACGGTATGGCTTCCTCAGCTCAGCCAGACAAAGCCGATTGTCAGACAAAATGACCTAGAATAAAAAAATATTAATCCCCAAAAATATTCTAATATATACAAATATATTGCAAAAAAAAAAAAAACTATGAGCTATGCGACCCTGAACTAGCTAACATGCTGAATAACTTTTACAGTTGTTTTAACATTCATGATTTTAGTAAGGAACTGTCTATTTACAACAAAGTTTGATCAGAGCAGAATGAGACATTTGTTGATGGGGACATGGTTTTTAAACTTTTCAGGGGAGTGAAAGAGAGGAAAAGTCCTGGCCCATACAATATTAGTAGTCAACTTCTTAAGAACTGTGCAGAGCCTGACATATTTTCCTTCATCTTCATGAAGTCACTTTAACTTCATAGGGTTCCTTGCCTCTGGAAGGACTCTGTGATTTGTATGTGTGACTAAAGTACCAAGATCCCTCAATGACTTTTGGCCTGTGGCATTTACTTCTCTGGTTATAAAAACTTTTGAGAGAATTGTAATAACCCACTACAATTTGCTTACAGGGCAGGTAGGGGTGTTGAGGAGGCCACTTGCACCCTACTTAACATGGTTCTGGGTCATTTGGATGGTGCAAAGAATTTTGTATGCCTGCTTTTTATCGATTTCTCTTCAGCTTTTAACTGTATCCAACCTCACAATTTAGTAGATCGTCTCACTAAGCTGCTGCTTAGTTTGCAACCTGTTGTTTCTACAGTTTCTGTTCTGTATAAAAGATGTGTATGAGCTGTCTTTTGTCAGCATATACATTATAATTTGAGAATATAGATTGTCCTTTGTTGCAAAGCATTACATTCTCCTGCGTTTTTTTAAAATTAATTATGTAGACTTGACTTTAATTACTTTAAAAAATCTGAAGTTGTGCAACCCCTAATCACTACGGCACTTAACACTACAGTCTGATCACTACTGTACTTACACTACAGTTAGTAGAACACACACTATAACTATATGACAACATCTGTAATGTGTGATGTTCAATATGAGATCACAGAGAAGGACGGTGTCTCTAACTATTGGAGATATGATAGATTATTAATGTAATCTACTACATGTGAAAATGACCCAGGTGATCTCTTATTTCTATCTGATGTAACAATTTAAACTAAATCTATGAAAGAGGACAAATAGACATTAAAGTACAAATATTCTAGTTTCAATGTTGATGAATTTAGAGACAATAGTTCATTGTTGTGTGATTTGTTGTTCTGTCTCAATAAATGATAAATTCAGTCTCTGTTTCCCTATAAGTGTGAATCAGATCTTTCCAGGGTCACTACTAAAAGCTTGGCCCCATCTCGATTTGCCAGATAAAATCCAGATGTGGTTTCATATACTTTGGTTTACACCCAACATGTGTCTCTGATTACAATGTGTTTTGGTTGTTCCAACTACATGTAAACTGGAGTAAACCTTCCAGTCCAGATAGTGGTGTTAAAGCTCCTCAAGCGGTTTGCTCACTGTTGTTAGCTACTGAGCTACTGTCCTTGTGTACAGGTAAAATCCAGATGTGGTTTAACATTAATTTCCTGAGGTTATTACACCACCATGGTTGTGTAACAGGTGGAAACGGCCTGTGTCGGTTCTGTCCCGAGCGCTACCCAGAGGAGTAAACCACACCCGCCCAAATATGCCAGCACACAGGACTTAAAAAGTTAAAACAGTCTCTTTTTATTTATATCAAAAAGAGGGTGTAAAAACTCTAGTTTGGAGAAGGGGGGGGGGGGATGGACACAGGTGCGTTCAAATCATCCAGGCAGGAAGGGGGAATCGGGAGTTAAAAGGGCTCCAGCATAGGTGGTTGGGTCTCTCCCTCTCTCTCTCTCTCTCTCTCTCTCTCCCCAAATCTCCGCTGAAGCTAGAAGTCCAGTCCGCTGACTCTCAGTGATTGTTCCAGGCTCTGGCCCACCTATCCAACAATGGGCATACTATCGAGTCATCAGCACACAAAAAGGTTAAAGTAGGTCACACTCCACACAGTGATAAAGAAAAATATTAATATAGCATGCTAGCCAAGGTTGGGTCTCATAGCACTCCACTGGTCAGGCGGTTTAGCTGCGTCAACATAGCAGTTTGCTCAAACGAGTAGAGAGAAATGTGGCTGAGAGAGAGAGTCACTTAGCTTCGGTTTCCTCCAGATTCCTGCCAGCCTGGGTCCCTTCCACTGCCGTCTCGTTTTCCCCTCTGTTCAGCGGTCTCCTTCTCCCTTCTGCAATCTCCCCATGCCTCTTGTGGTCTGATACCTGCAGTTATATACACACCCACACAGCTTGTGGCCCATTCACCACATAGTCTCTGCCTCAACACACCTGCAGCACATCTGCTTTGATGGGTGAGTCAATGAGCGGCTGATTGGTTGCAGCTGGAGGCAGCCATCTTAGTGCACCCAATAAGTCCTCCCCTGTCACCTTGTGACAGTTGACTGAGACACATAAGACCAGACTGCTATGTGAGGATCTTCCACCTGATAATTACTGATTTATTATTTGTCAGAACATCAGAACAGTGTTCCGAACAGTGTTCTGACTAATCTGATTAATGTGAATGCTGGTCTTACTGTTTTGTATAAAGACAGAGAGTCAGAGAGATTCTTCCACCAGGTTTGGTAAACTTTCTGTTTTAAGTGATAGTGGTTTTATCAGTTGTATGTCAGACTCACAACTCATGAGCTCAGCAGCCCTGCTGACAAAGAGGGGCAGAGGCTGATAGACACAGCTCTGCCTTATTAGTGTGCAATTTTAGAAATGACTTAAAATGGCACATAAGCACATGACTAATGTGAATGCACACACATACGCACACACTCTTCACTGTAGTGGGTTGTGTAAGAAGATAATGGCTGAGCCAAAACCAGCCCACTTCAGTCCATAATGACACACAGTGTGTGTTTGTGTGGCAGAGGTGAAGTGAGATTTCTTATGTAAGCATGTCGGCTCAAACACAAACACACATTACAACTCCATTCTGCAGGTAAATTCCCTGTGCATGTATATTATACACACACACACATACATATATATATATATATATATATATATACACATACACACAAGAGGAGCTTCACACTCCACACCATGGAGAGACTGAAGGCTCATGAGGATGAAGTGAATGTAACTGAAACTGATCAGTCACACCAAAGGTGATCACAAGAAGATCAGGTCTGGGGGTGTTTTGATTACTGCACCAAACTGACCACACCCTGACCAAGGAGAAGAACCACTCCATCCTTCAGAGAAATGCTCCACTCTCTAGTTAAATCTTAATGGAGGATGACTCAAACAGGATCAAAACCCAAACACACCTTCAGTGAGAACTACCACAAGACCACAGACCAAGCAGTCCTGACAGTCAAGGACTTTTGTAAGGGCAAGAAGTGATATATGGAGGAAAATAAGCCACCCCTATATCTCTAATATCTTATTTCCTTATAATACTTAATTTAATTTTAACATTCAGGTTATTAAAATGTGTTGTTTTCTGTAGTTGTCACAAGATAATTGGTGCTCCAGTCTCCCGTAAGAAGACATAGTACTTTAAGAGAAGTTGTTCCTCTGTTACACCACAAGAGGGACTATCACCTAAAGTGAGTAGGTCAAGCAAGATCAAACAAGGCCAGGCCACTAATTATAATGCAGTGCACCAAGCAAAAGAGGAAAGACTGTATACAAAATGTGTGTCTATATTTTGCAGGTAAACTGTTCAGAAAGATAAACTCAAAAGCCACACTGGTTTTAATTCATTTTAATTCAAGTGTGCAACACTTTCTCCACACTTTTATTGATTTTATTGCCTGCATGTTTGTCAGAGCCTATACACAAGGTCCACATCCCGATAATACATGAACATAATTTTAAAACAACACAATGATCATCTTAGCTTTGTTTATTGTTGATTAGCTGGGCACACTGGGCAACATGGATGCACATCTCTCAGTAAATAATAACCATCATGTGTTCACCACAGTATAAACAGTATTTTATATTTCTAAAGTGAAATCTGGGGGAGTCAGTTTGAATGGACCTGATGAAGCTGATACATTTAATAATAAATCTGCAGACATAGACTCCAGGCTCATGTTTATATTGTACCACCAAAGCTCTGTCAGGTGTGACTGTGGTGGAATTGGTGTGTGGAATCATTAAGGGAATCGATAAAGAATAAGACTGACAAGCTAAATCGATAATGAAATTGTTATTAATAAAATGTTATCAATTCCCATCCATACTAGTGCCTCATCCTGTCCATCCTTGTCATTCCCAATGAAAATCTCAGCATCTTCAGCTCCCCTTCTTGTGGTTTTGTCAGTGTCACTATCTTCTAACCAGACAACACAGCTAGCTGCTGTAACATCTGTTACATCTGTAACATATCACTCCTGACACTCTCCACACACTCCACCCTACCTGTACTTTCCTTCTCTCTAACACACTCTCTATTACTTTGATGGTTGACCCTTTGAACTGATTGACCTTCACCACCTATATGTCCTCCCTCTCATTCACACATGTATTCTGTCTTGCTCCTCCTGACTGTGATTTCTCTTCTATCCAGTCCACACCACCACCTCTCCAGACTCTCTCCAACACCTACCTACAGATGACGTCATGCATGGACATCATCGTCCACGAAGACTCCTGTCTGACCTCAGCTGTCAACCTGTCCATCACCACTGTAAATAAGAAGAGCTCAGAGACGATCCTCGATGTAATCCCACCTCCACCTTGAACTCATCCGTCAGTCCTACAGCACCTCACCGCCATCAAACTGTCCTCACACACATCCTGCACCAGTCTCACATACTTCTCTACCACTCCTGACTAGTGATGTTACCAAATTCAATAACACAGCAAAAAACAAAAAACAACAGAGGGTGTGGCACGCAGTGTGATAATACATACACACACATCCATATAGTCAGTGTAAATCAGTAGTTTAAATTGACTTACAAGAAGACAGTTATTAATTTAAAACTCAGTGTTATATTCTGACAGACTAAATGGTGATGACTGTAGCTGCTAATGTTTTGAGCTCCCTAAATGGGCTAATCAGTTGTTTTTTTTTTTTCCATTCAGATTTTCTTTCTGGACTTCACTGGACTGGACTGTACTCATATACTTGTGATAGAGCAACATGTCTCTTTGTGTTCTCTATGTCGTTTTCATCGGTGCATGTTCAGTTTCTCCATGTAGTGTTTGAGGCTGCAGCAGGTGAGGCAGCAGAGGGTGAAGCTGCAGCGAGTGAGGCTGCAGGTGACTTTATCACTGTTCAGGTCCATACTGTCATTTTGCAGGCCAGTCAGGACAGGGTGCATGAGTATGAACTACCTTCATGCATATTCACCAGTGCTGAGTCATGTAAGCTTGACTTCATGAGAAGCAGACAGGATTTCCTGTCTCAGGTCAATTGCCCTTATCAGTAAATTGTAAGGGCTTTTTACTGCTGTGAATCTCAGAGCAGAGTTGTTTATATAACTGTGTGACACCTCTCTCATGGTAATGAGACCTAAGAATCCTGCCAGCAGAGGTTTTTCCCTTCAAGCCAAGTCAGAAACTGCAGGATTAAGATATCACTGGTCTATGACTCTTGGGAACCTATAATTTTGATATATTGCATCCACAAGAATGTGAGGTCACCATGACCTTTGACCACCAAACTCTAATCAGTTCATCTGAGTCCAAGTGAATGTACCAAATTTGAAGAAGTTCCCGAAAGGTGTTACTGAGATATCACATTCACAAGAATGAGACAGAAGGACGGATCAACCTGAAATCGTCAGGCATGGAGACATAAAAACTCCCTGTGTAGCGTACACTTGTTTTTATTATTGCAGCTTGAAAAAGTGAGTATGGGAGACTGTGTCAGACTCTATGACCACCACTGGAAGTACAACTACTGTTTTCCAAAACCTGTCGGGGTTTGGGGGGGGGTAAGGCTGAACCCAAAATGCAGCCAACACATGGGAGACGGTGCAAAAGGTTTATTTAAACCAAAGAGCTTCCACAACACTGATGAAGCACAGGGAAACACAGGAACTTAAACAAGAAACAGGAACAGGCAACATGAACAGACCGAGGACAAAGCAGACATGAACAGACTGGGGACAACCAGACATGAACAGCTCTGCGACCAACCAGACATGAACAGGCAACGTGAACCGACGACACAGACAAAGGGGAGCACAAAGACTATATAGACACAAGGCAGGCAAGGGTGATTGAACACAGGTGAAACACATTAGGGCAGGGCAGACAATCACCACACAGAAACAGGACCAAGACAGGAAGCAAAAACAGAGACACAGAAGGAAACCAATTACAAAATAAAACAGGAAGTGAGAAAAGTCCAAAACAAAACTAACAAAAGGTGTCTGCCATGGCAAACCATGACAAAACCAAATGTTTTCAATGCTAAATTTTATTTTCAATATCAAAATGTTAGTCACTGTTTGAGCCCCATACCAGGCATGCTTTAGAAGAGCCTATAGAAATGGGAAGGACCATACTGGCTGGCTAGTAGATTGGGTAGAGAGTAGAAGGGTTTACCAAGGACCACCATTCTTCCTGGATTGAACCTAAGATTTCATGAGAATATGCTCCTTCATCCATGGACACTTGATGTTGGGAACAAAGAGTAGCTCCTCCCCCTCATGTCTAGTTTTTGTTGAGTGAAGGATTGAAAAGGTCCCATCTCCTTTACTACACTGTTTTACCTGTTTCACCAGGAGCATGTAAACAACAACCCCCTGCAGAAAGAAAACTCAGCGGGTCCAGGGTCCTAGCTCTTTTGGTAATGGAGGTAGTACAATGTGCAGAACTGGATGAAGCACTGACTTTCACAAACTCCCTATTTTACCAGGAAGCCTGGGTTTAAATACCAATCACCCAATTGACCAGGAGCTGGACTTTATCCATCAGCTGCTTTAGTCTCACAATCCTCAAACTGTAATAGGTAATAGGTAATCAGACATAACCTACTGTTACCTATAAGACATAACCTACTAATACCTGCTTTTCCCTACTTTTACCTATCAGGTGTAACCTAATGTTGTACTTTTACCTACTGTTACCTGCTGTTATCTACTGTTATCTACTCTTATCTACTGTTACCTACTGCTACCAGCAGTGAACAATGATCACTCCTAAATATTTTATTGTTTTTGCATTCCATTTGAATTTATATGCTTGTTGAATATCCTGGGGTGGGGTATAATTTATGGGTAAAACCTGTGTTTTGGTCATATTGAGTTTATAACCTGACAAGTGATAAAAAGATTCCAGTCTGTTCATAAGGTTAGGAAGACACTCATCTGGTTGTTTTAGACTAATCAAAACGTCGTCCGCAAAAAGCCCAATCTTGTGTTCTGTTCCCTTCACCTCTATCCCCGCAATACCTTCATCCTCTCGTATTGCTTGAGCCAAAGGCTCGATGAAAATTGCAAAGATAGTCGGTGATAGACAGCACCCCTGTCTGGTAGATCTTTCCAGATTGAACCAGTTGGTAAGGTTACCATTTATTTTTATTCTAGCCTTTGGGTCCTGATAGAGTGATTTTATGACATTTACCGAATCTGTGTTAAAGCCGAAATTTTCTAAACATAAATATAAAAACTTCCAACTGACGCTATCAAAGGCCTTTTCTGCATCCAAACTAAAGCAACAGTGCACTTTCTCCCTTCTTTTGTACTTTATCAATTATACGCAGAATCCTCCTTATATTGTCTTGCGTTTGGTGTCCTTTGATAAATCCTGATTGGTCCTCACTAATTAGTTCTGGCATGAAGGTCTCAAGTCTCTTAGCTAGAATGGTTGTATATATTTTATAGTCACAATTTAATATTGAAGGGGAAGGTCCACCAAGGTGGAGGTGGGTGGAGGCCCTAAGTGGGGTCCCCCTTGCCTTCTAGTAATGTCGAACGTTTCCCAATAATCTTGCTTTACCAGTCTAGATATTTCTTAGAAGAAGCCTATGTACAGGGGAAAAAGTGTGGCTTTACACCCAGAAGTCAATAAATAAACTAAAATACAACCCCTACCGTTCTTACCAGGAATTAGTGAAGAAGTTAAAAATATGACCTCAGGTATTACAGTGTCTTACATAGTCTGTCTTTTTTCCCCCTATAAACTCAATATTGCCCTGCAGTATGTAGGCCACTCATCCCGTGTCTATATGTAAAACTTGTTCACATCTATACCTACCGTTTCACTCAAACACCGTCTGTGTCTCCGTATCTCAGAAACTCGCATAACTTTCCTCTCACACGCTCGTTTAGTTCTCCTTGCGACCCTGGATCTCCATCGCGCTGCTACCGGGATGCTGCCTGTATCCGCTCCTCCAGCGCGCGCCCCTCGTCAGCCTTCCTCACCTGGATCTCCATCCCCCTTATCCTCATCTCTTTTGCTGCTTCGTGTGCACTGTTATAGAGCCGGGGTCCATCTGCCCAGTGGATCTTGATCTTTGTTAAGGGGGTCTGGAACCTGATGCCTCGGTCCTTCAGGGTCCTTTTTATTTCCCCGTATTTTTTGCATTTCTACACCACTTCAGCCGCGTAGTCATGGTAAAAAAAGAGCGGTATGTTGTTTATTTTAATCCGATTCTGCCATGCCTTCTTTAATATCATTTCTTTTGTATCAAACTGGAGAAAGTTAATGATTATAGACCGTGGCGTTTCTACGGGGTCGGGTCTCCTCGCTCCCACTCAGTGTGCCCTCTGAATCAGCAGGTTGGTGCCCTCGGGCAGAGTTAGCTCTCTCCGTATTAGCTCTTCGATAAAGTGGGGGACCGAGTCCCCTTCTGCGCCTTCCGGTACCCCAAATATCCGCATGTTGTTCCTCCTGGACCTTCTCTCGAGGTCAGTTAACTTTTCTTGCAGCTTTCTCTGTTTGCAATGTGTTGTCAGCAGCGCCTATTTCGCCTCCATGTTAAATGTCTCGAGTTCATCGATACGTGCTTGGGCCTCGCCGAGACCCCTCTTCTGTTCCTGTAGCTCGTCACTGTTCACCTGAAGTTTGTTGTTGACGTCTTCTTTGAAGTTTGCAAACTCCTGTGTGAAGCTTGTGTTGAGAGCCTTTATGTCGTTTTTCATTTCTTCTTTGAGCTCACGTATCTCTTTGGTGATGTCCGCCAGGCATTTGAATTGCGCCGGAGTTTTCTCCCAGGCCACGGCCTCGCCACCACTCTCCTCTTCTTTAGCGCTTGCCTCCATCACGATTTCTAGATTTTTTTCCTGGGTTTTCTGGATTCTCCGTCGATTTCCCCCTCTCATTCCTCACTTAGTTTAACTTTGAATTGTTCTATAGGCAGTTGAGGGGTTTTATTTGTCTTGTGTCAGGCCGAGACTCAAAGCAGGACTCAGATGCAGAGATATTAGAAAACCAAAGGCTTTTATTGAATTCACTGGAGACCTCAGACAGAGTGACAAACCAATGGCTATGAAAAACCTAGGCACTAGTCTCTGAATCTTAAGAACAAAAAACACTCCCGGAGGAGGAAAAAGGTACTAATCAAAAGAAACAAACCGATAAACACAAAACGCTCCGTACGGAGGAAAATCCTGACTATATAAAAATAAACCAAAACAATAATCTACTCACGCTACTAAGTGGAGGATCTAGAATAATAAATAACTGGGCTACATGAAATGAAAATCACTCTTAATGAGGAAAAACAAAGATCTATGAAAATATGCTAAGGTAAGAATTACAAACTAAAAATCACTCTTAATGAGGAAAAACAGGGGGCTATGAACTTTAGCTAGGGCAAAATTTACAAACAAAAAATCACTCTTCTCGAGGTACAGAAAGCTTACTTTGGCGACTTCTATGACTGTGGACATGGACAAAAGGCTCGGGTGCAGGACGAGAACGAAGAAACTCTGGCACAAGACAAGGGGAACACAGACTATTTAAACACATGGAGGGAAATAGGGGACAGGTGGAAACACTTAGGGCAATCAGACTGAGACACATGAGGAAGGGCAAGTGACCTGAAACGAGAGGAGAATTACTTTTCAAAATAAAACAGGAAATGACAGGACAAAACAAACCCAAGACAAGACAACCTCACCACGGTGTGGCAGAACCCCCCCTCCTACAACCGGCTACCAGACGGTCCAGGCTGTCCAGGATGGTCGCGGTCGAAGTCAGCAATGAGAGTACGGTCCACAATGAACCGTGATGGGATCCACTGTCTCTCCTCCGGGCCGTACCCCTCCCAATCCACCAGGAACTGTTTGCCCCGGCCCCTGTTGCAAACAGCCAGCAGCCGTTTAACCTTGTAGACCGGACCCCCGTCTATCACCTCAGGAGGAGGAGGGGGCGGGAGGGGTGGAACCAAGGGACTCTCCTTGGCCGGCTTGACCTGACTGACCTGGAAGGTGGGGTGAACACGGAGGGAGCGAGGCAGGCGGAGACGGACAGCTGCAGGACCGATGACCTTGGTAATGGGGAAGGGCCCCACAAATCGCGGTGCCAGTTTCTTGGAGGGGACCCGGAGGCGAAGATTCCTGGCAGAAAGCGACACCCTTTGACCCAGCTGGTAGGCAGGTGCGGGTCGCCTCTTGCGGTCCGCCGCTTTCTTGGTCCGGTTCCCTTGGCGGATAAGCACCTGCCGCACAGCAGCCCAGATGCGTCCGCAGCGGCGGATCATGGCGTGGGCGGATGGGACCGTGACTTCAAGCTCCTGGGCAGCAAACACAGGAGGTTCATAACCATAAACATACTTGAAGGGCGAAAAACCTGTGGCAGACGTGGGCAGGGAGTTGTGGGCGTACTCAACCCAGACCAGGTGTTTGCTCCATGTCGAGGGGTTCTGGGACACTAGACAACGGAGGCTGGTTTCCAGCTGCTGATTAAGGCGTTCGGTCTGGCCGTTAGCCTCCGGGTGGTAGCCCGAGGTCAGACTGGCCTTAGCTCCGATGAACCGGCAAAACTCCCCCCAGAACCGTGACACGAACTGGGGCCCCCGGTCCGAGACGATGTCCTTAGGAAACCCGTGAATCTTAAAAACATGGTCAATCATAATTTCAGCCGTTTCCTTGGCTGAAGGCAGTTTGGACAGAGCAATAAATCTGACCATTTTAGAGAATCTATCCACCACAGTGAGGACTGTGGTGTTACCTTGAGAGACCGGGAGCCCCGTGACAAAATCCAGCGATATGTCGGCCCATGGTCTGGAGGGGATGGGCAGTGGTTGCAGAAGCCCCATACGTGACCCGAAGGACATCTTGTTCCTCGCACAGACCGAACAAGCCTCGACATACACCTGGACCTCCAATTCCATGGATGGCCACCAGAACCTCCGAGAGATGGCGAACACCGTCCACCGAACTCCCAGATGACAGGAAAGCAGCGAGGAGTGGGCCCAATGAATCACCTGTGAGCGCAAATCGACAGGGACAAACAATCGATTCTTGGGGCACCCACTAGGTGGCGGAGCCTCACCATTAGCTTGCTTAACCTCCTTTTCTATCTGCCAAATCACCGCTCCAACCACACAGGTCAGTGGGAGGATAGGCTCTGGTTCTTTGGCTACAGGCTCAGGGTCGTATAGACGTGACAGGGCGTCGGGCTTGACGATTCGGGACCCTGGCCTGTAAGAAAGAGAAAAAGAAAAGCGGTTAAAAAACAGCGCCCACCTGGCCTGGCAAGAATTGAGTCTCTTGGCTTTGCATATATATTCCAGGTTCTTGTGATCAGTCCAGACGATGAACGGGTGCTCAGCTCCCTCCAACCAGTGTCTCCACTCCTCCAGAGCCACCTTAACCGCCAACAGCTCCCGGTTGCCGGTATCGTAGTTTCGCTCTGCTCTGGACAGTTGCCGCGACAGGAAGGCGCAGGGATGCATCTTCCCATCCTGTTCTGACCGCTGCGAGAGGATGGCCCTGATCCCCTCGTTGGACACATCCACCTCTACCACGAATTGCTGCCGGGGGTCCGGCATGGTGAGGATCGGCACCATGGTGAAGCGGGACTTCAGTTTCTGGAAGGCAGCCTCTGCCTCTGGTGACCAGGAGAAATGCACCTTCGAGGAGGTGAGTGCGTGCAGAGGAGCCTCTATTGCACTGAAGCCTCTGATGAACCGTCTGTAAAAATTAGCAAAACCAAGGAATTGCTGAACTTTCTTGCGGCTATCAGGAGGGGGCCATTTGACCACAGCGCTAACTTTAGCCGGATCCATCTGCACCCTTCCAGGGGCTACGATGAAGCCCAGGAAGGAGATGGTATCGGCGTGAAACTTGCTCTTTTCAGCTTTGACATAAAGTCTGTGGTTTAATAGTCTCTGTAAAACTGCTGTTACATGTTCTCTATGAGTGTCCAGGTCAGGTGAGTAGATGAGAATGTCGTCAAGTTAAACATAAACAAAGTGGTCAAGGAAGTCCCTTAGTACATCATTAATCATAGCCTGGAAGACAGCAGGAGCATTAGTGAGCCCGAATGGCATAACTAGGTATTCATAATGACAGCTAGGGGTGTTGAACCCCGTTTTCCATTCGTCCCCCTCCCTGATTCTGACCAGGTGATATGCGTTTCGGAGGTCTAATTTTGTAAATATCTTGGCCTGTTGTAGTTGATCAAACACAGATGACATGAGGGGCAAAGGGTAGCGGTTCTTGATAGTGATGTCATTGAGGGGGCTGTAGTCGATACATGTTCTTAAGGACCCGTCTTTCTTGTCTACAAAGAAGAAACCGGCTCCAGCAGGTGACAAAGACGGGTGAATGAGTCCCGCCTTCAGTGATGTCTCAATGTAGTCCTTCATGGCTTGCCGTTCGGGCCCTGACATTGAGTACAGCCGCCCCTTGGGAATGGTGGAACCGGGGATGAGGTCGATGGTGCAGTCATATGGTCGATGAGGTGGAAGTGACGTGGCCTTGACTTTATTAAAAACCTCCTTGAGATGGTAGTAACAGGTGGGTACCGAAGTCAAGTAGGGGTACTGGGAGTCTGTAACAGGGTGAGCAGAAACTGAATTTATGACCGTGGTAGCCTTCCCCTGAGTCTTGTCCTGCAGACACTCTCTCTCACAGAGCTCCCCCCACCCCAAGATTTTGCCCGTAGGCCAGTCTATGTGGGGGTTGTGGCGAGTGAGCCATGGATGTCCCAGTACCAGGGTGCGTGCAGGTGAGATAAACAGGTAAAAGTTCATCAGTTCACTGTGATTACCTATGGTAATGGCTATGGGTTCTGTGACATGTGTGATAGTGAACAGTGCATTCCCATTTAAGGTCCTTGCACGGATGGGTAGTGAGATAGTCTCAGTTTTCAACCCCAGCTTCTTAGCTAACCCCCAGTCCATTAAGCTCTCATCAGCCCCCGAGTCAATTAAAACGTTCATTTCCGTGACTGTGGTGTTGTGTGTTACCTTGTTGGCGGTCAAACTGCGTGAAAGAGAACCTGAGGTTGAGAACTGGCTCACCCCCTGAGCTGCCTTGACTGGGCAGGCGACCACAAGATGTCCAGATTCCCCGCAGTAGAAGCACCGCCCCTCCTTGAGGCGAAGTTGTCGTTCCGCCTGAGTGAGCTGGGTCCTGCCCAACTGCCTGGGTTCGGACTCTCCTGCCGTGGGTAGGAGAGGAGGACGTTCAGGAGTAGGGCCTCGGGCTTCCTGCCCGCCCAGAGCCAGCGGTTGCCGGTACCTCTCTGACGATGGTCGGCCTCCCCGATGCTGATGGACTTCCTGAATCCGGTTATCTGTCCGGATGGCTAGGGTGATGAGGGAGTCCAGGTCCGCAGGCAGGTCCAAGGGCACCAGTAGCTCCCGTATGGGAGCAGACAGTCCTTTCAGGAAAACATCATAGAGGGCTGTGGAGTTCCATCCGTTCTCCGCTGCCAGGGTGCGGAAGCGGATGGCGTAGTCACATGCCGAGTTGTTACCCTGCATCAACCCGCTCAATTCTCTAGCCTTTTCTCTGTCCGTTGACACCGGATCAAAAGTCCTCTGAAGAGCGGCTTGAAACTCTGGAAGCGAGTGGCAAAGTGGAGAGTCACGCCCCCACTCTGCTGTGGCCCATGCTCTCGCTCTTCCGGTCAGGTGAGACACCATGAACGCAATCTTGGACCGGTCTGTGGTAAATGCATGGGGGGAATGTTCAAAATGAATGGAACAGTCTATGATAAAAGCCTTACAAAGTCCTGGCTCCCTGGAGAAGCGCTCCGGGGGTGCCAGACTGATCCCTGTTCTGGCAATGGGTACAGTCTGAACAGGAGCAACTGCCGTGACTGGAGGATCCGGCACAATGGTTGGGTTGTGGGTCTGCTGCAGGTGTCCGAGCAGATCCTGCACTTGGGTTGAAAGTTGACCCAACTGTGTGACCATTGCCACCTGAAACTTCTCCTGGTGGGAGAGTCGGGTCTCCTGTGCGCGGAGTGCGGCCGTTAGCTGGCCAGTCTCTGTCCATACTGGCCAGAGTGTACTGTCAGGCCGAGACTCAAAGCAGGACTCAGATGCAGAGATATTAGAAGACCAAAGGCTTTTATTGAATTCACTGGAGACCTCAGACAGAGTGACAAACCAATGGCTATGAAAAACCTAGGCACTAGTCTCTGAATCTTAAGAACAAAAAACACTCCCGGAGGAGGAAAAAGGTACTAATCAAAAGAAACAAACCGATAAACACAAAACGCTCCGTACGGAGGAAAATCCTGACTATATAAAAATAAACCAAAACAATAATCTACTCACGCTACTAAGTGGAGGATCTAGAATAATAAATAACTGGGCTACATGAAATGAAAATCACTCTTAATGAGGAAAAACAAAGATCTATGAAAATATGCTAAGGTAAGAATTACAAACTAAAAATCACTCTTAATGAGGAAAAACAGGGGGCTATGAACTTTAGCTAGGGCAAAATTTACAAACAAAAAATCACTCTTCTCGAGGTACAGAAAGCTTACTTTGGCGACTTCTATGACTGTGGACATGGACAAAAGGCTCGGGTGCAGGACGAGAACGAAGACACTCTGGCACAAGACAAGGGGAACACAGACTATTTAAACACATGGAGGGAAATAGGGGACAGGTGGAAACACTTAGGGCAATCAGACTGAGACACATGAGGAAGGGCAAGTGACCTGAAACGAGAGGAGAATTACTTTTCAAAATAAAACAGGAAATGACAGGACAAAACAAACCCAAGACAAGACAACCTCACCACGGTGTGACATCTTCGACTGGCAAGAGCCTTGTTTTACGCTGCCATTACTCTTCCGGAAGTCCCACCCTGTCTTGTTTTGTGTTTTTAAACTGATTTTTGGTCACTAAACAATAAAAGACAGAACTTGCCCAACGACATTTACATTATGTTGCTTCCCTTATTTCTAGACATCTGCAGGTGGTAATGTTGCAGCTCAGGATGAATTCACGAGTCGGACTGTCTCTCACGGTGTCTTTTATTTATTTTACACAGTATAAAGTAGGAAACAATAACTTTACAGTCTACCTGTGTGTTCTTAGCTGCTAAAGCAACTAGCATGTAAGCTCTCATGCTGGTTACAACAACTCTACACTGCGTTTTCTTCTTCTCTTAGCGCATTAAACAAATTGTCTCTTGTTGTCTCAACAGCACCACCTGGTGGCGGAACTCAAATAGCGCTAAACTCATAAATGAACTAAATGCATTGCAAATTAAACCATTAAATGAACAGAATTACACACAAAAATAAATCGGGGGGGTCTCTAAATTCACAATATGAAATACCAACATTAATAAACATAAACAGTCTTGAAATAGCTGACCCCTCACACCCCCTCCTCCACTTAAAAAAAAATGTTGTCCCAACATTTAGTTATACCTTAAAGCCTTTCACACAGATACAAATACAGTTGAGAAACTGAATGGGTGCACATTTAAGTAATAACCTTGCTTATGAGATGTCCTCTCATGCACTGCAGTCAAGAATACTCCTGATATAATCAGTCTTAATGTCCAGGCACCTGCATCATTTCTGCACTTTGATGAGTCATTTCTTTTTCTCATCACTACTACCCAATCCACACAAAACACATAAGTCAGCCAACAGTGTCTGTGCTTCCCATAACAAGATTCTCCCAAGGCACATAGGTATAATTCAAAAGGAGTAAGAGTGTCTTTTCAGTTTACAGTCCATTTACCAGGGCCGCCAGTAGCTGCTGACAGCTATCTCTTTGGTAGAGACAGTTCACTCTGTGAAATTTGGCTCACCAAGTCTATCATAAGTCAGAGTTTGGGGATGCCTCCTTTGTTTCCTTGAATATGGTTCCCTCCGCTCTGCCTTTCCAATGATCTCATCCTCCGAGTCTCCCTTGTCTATAGCAACAGCACCCCCTGTACTGTCATCCAAAGTTGCAGTGTGTGGCTGCTCCTCAGTGATCTGTGGAGGCTCACTCACTTCTGGGACAGTCTTTTCTGCTTGTGGATAGAACTCCTGAGCAGTGGGATTAAGTGCTGGTGAACTTTAGGGTTCTGCTGGAGGCCAGGTGAATGTAATGTCATGAAAATCCTCATCTGATTCCTCACTATCCGTTTGTTGTGCATGTTTAGTCACCTGATTTTGTCTGTTTTTGCAACTGTTCTTTTTCTTTGTCTGTCTTGTGGCGGGAGTCTTATCCTCAGGTGCAGTTACAGGGAGAAAGTCACAGGGTAGAAGCATGTTCCTGTGAAGTACCCTTGTCCTGCCTCTGCCACATTCTGGCTCCACCTCAAATACAGGACTGTCCTCCCCTTTCTGCCTCATGATGACATAAATGTCATCCTCCCAGTAGGAGCGGATTTTTCCTGATGCTCCTCTTTCAGCCACATTTCTCACAAGGACAGGACTACCCACTTGGAGTGGGGGACCATACACTCTCTTGTCATATTGTCTCTTGCCTCTGTGTGCTGACTTAGATGCATTTCTGGAGGCGATGTCATATGCCTCAGTCCACCTCTGTCTCCACCTCTCCACATAGTCCTGATAGGAGCCTGAACAGTCCTCACTCCCTATCCCAAACAACAAGTCCACTGGCAGTCTAGGTGGCCTACCAAACAGCAAAAAGAACGGAGAGTAGCCTGTGGCCTCATTAGTGGTGCAGAAAAGCATGTATGACTTTTGGGAGGTGATTTTTCCAGTCACTTTTTTGTTCTTCAGTGAGTGTTCTTAGCATTGAGAGGAATGTTCTGTTAAATCTCTCAGTTTGTCCATTCCCCTGGGGATGGTACAGACTAGTGTGAGACCCCTTAATGCCAGACAGTGTTTTTAGGTGGTGCATCAACTTGTTCTCAAATTCTCTCCCTAAGTCATGGTACAGCTTTTCTAGAAAACCAAATTTAAGACAGAAATCACTGAAAAATTTGTCTGCCACTGTTATGGCTGATTCGATGGTTGTGGCATAAGCTTGAAGCGAAGCAAGTGTAATGGTCCATGATCACAAGTATATACTCATAACTACCTCTACATTCTTCCAGATGTAGGAAGTCGACAGAGACTAGCTTGAATGGGTGCGTGGTTTCAACACTCAACATAGATGCTCTTGACTGTCTATTGGGTTTCCTTTTCTTGAGACACTCACATACATTTGTTATGAAATGTTCTGTGTCCCTCTGCATTTTTGGCCAAAAGAAGTGTTCTGTTATCAGATTTACTGTTCTTTCTGTTCTCGTGAAGTAGGTCTCTTATTTGTTGTTTTGTATTCATACATTTTGCCTATCACAGGGTTTTGTCTTTGAGCTGCATGTATCGAGTCTCTGGATAATGGCTGGACCGTGTTAAGCAGACTCTCATGTGAGTAGGTTGTTATCTGTATAAACAACAAAAGAGGGAGCATGGAAAAGATAGTCCCTGAAGCGCTTGCAGATAGCCCACTTAAGCGCCAGAAACTCTAGTTTCCCAGAGTGCAGATGATAATTTCTCTCTGAAGGGGTGAGCGTTCTGGACCCATAGGCTATTACCCTTAACTTGCCATGGCTTCGCTGGTACAACACTGCTCCCAGTCCTGCCTGAGAAGCATCTGTGTGCAGAACAAAGGGTTCATTCAGGTCTGGGTAGCATAGCACTGGTGGGTTAGACAGTTGGTCCACCAGGTGGCACAAAACATGGTGATGATCATCAGTCCATAAAACTGGGGTTGCTGAGGGTAACTGTCCTTGCTTCCCTTTCTTTATTTTCCCTCTTTTAGAGACTTTGACTTTTTCTGCAGGAGTTTGAGCAGTGGGCAGGGCTGCTAACAGTCCATATAAGGGCTTACCTATTCGAGAAAAGTCTGGAATGTATGACCTGTAGTAAGACAGGAAGCCCAAAATCTGTCTGACTTCTCCTACTGTGCCAGGATGTCTTTCTTTTAAAGCCTGTACAGGAGCCACTTCTGCTGGGTCCATACTGTGGCCCTCTTTTGACACAATCCTGCCCAAAAATCTAACACTGGACTGAGTTTTACTCCATGTTGTTGGTATCGACGCAGGACAGCTCTAACATGCTCGACATGGTCTTCAAAGGACTGGCTGTGGACTAGATTATCATCAAGGTAAGGTAGGCAGACATCATCACGTAAACCCCACAAACACTCATCCATATTTCTTGTCATGGACTCTGCCGGAGCTTCTTAGCTCCTCCCTACTGCTGCTCCTCCTGTTCACACCCCTCTACTCATCCTCCTATCAATTACCAGCCTGCTCTGCCTCCACACACCTACTCCACATTGACTCATTATCCACTCAGTACTTATACCAGTCAGTTTCCCTCTGCCATTGTCAGATCGTTGTTTATGCTAATACCTGCTTCGTATCCTGCTTGTTTTCGTGTTCTTGATCTCTAGATTTTTGACCTGTGCCTGTTTCTCGGAATTGTGTTTTTGCCTGACCCCTCGGTACCTCTGCCTGATCACTTTTGGTTTTTGTACACTGACTGTATTTCGCTCCACGAATACTCAGTAAAGTTTTTCTGTTTGCTTTACGTCCGCCTCTGTTTGTTGATTCTGCGTGTGGATCCTCTCTGGTCTGTGACAGAACGATCTGACCTCGAATGGATCCAGCAGAATTCCAACACCTCAGCAGAATTCCAACACCTCTGCGCGCTGGTGGAGGAGCAGGGCTCGACTCTTCACACGCAACGTAAGGAGATGGCAATGGTGACACAACATCTGCAAGTACTGTCTAGCAGCATGGAGCACCTCTCGATTCGTCTACAACAGCTTCAAGTCACAGTTCCGGCTAGCCAAGCAACGCCTTCCCCAGCGCTGCCGTCTGTTCCACCAGCGCCACACCCAGGCCGCGAACCATGCTTGCCTCCTCCCAGCCACTACAGCGGTGAGCCCGGCCTTTGCTGTTCTTTTTTATCGCAATGTGCCCTTGTGTTTGAACTGCAGCCTTCCACCTTTCCATCCAATCGCTCCAGAGTTGCCTACATAATCACTCTCTTGGATGGGAGAGCGAGGGAGTGGGGAACTTTGGTCTGGGAGGCCAATTCACCTGTCTGTGCTACCTTGGCGGGTTTCACTCAGGAGATGAGGAAGGTGTTTGACAGGTCCGTCAGTGGCAGAGAGGCAGCACGAGTTCTTCTGCAGGCACGCCAAGAGAGGAGGTCAGTTTCAGATTACGCCATTGATTTTCGCACATTAGCGGCTAAGTGTTCGTGGAATATGGACGCCCAGTACGACGCCTTTTTGAATGAACTCTCAGAGACTATAAAAGATGAGCTAGCTACAGGTGAATTGCCTGCCACGCTAGATTCACTCATCGACCTAGCCATCCGTATAGATAGCAGGCTTACACAGAGGCAGAGGGAAAGGCTAACGAGGCGCCCTCAGCTGTCTCTCCACAGATCACCGGCAACAGAGCTAGCTTCCAGCCCCTTAGAACCAGAGCCCATGCAGGAGGACCGGACCCGGTTGTCTCCAGCTGAACGACAACGGCGCATCACCACTCGCTCCTGCCTGTACTGCGGGCAGTCTGGACACTACGTCGCTTCCTGCCCGTTAAAAGACAACGCTCGCCAGTAGAGAGGGAGTTACTGGTGAGTGTCCTCCCATTTCCTGAATCTCCCGTCAAACTCTCCTTACTAACTGCCATCCTTCAGTGGAGAGATCAGCAGCTGGAGGTGGCCGTACTGCTAGACTCCGGTGCGGATGAGAGCATGATGGATACCGCGCTGGTCAAACAACTGGGCATCCGTACCCGGAGGCTACCCCAAGCCAGACAAGCCAACGCCCTCAATGGCCAGTCCCTTGCCCAGGTAAAATATGTTACTGTCACTCTTCTGCTTTCTGGCAACCATTGTGAAGAGATTTCCCTGCATGTGATTAACACTCCTTCTGCTTTCTGGCAACCATTGTGAAGAGATTTCCCTGCATGTGATTAACACTCCTCAAGTTCCTGTAATATTGGGCTACCCTTGGTTAGTAAAACATAACCCTCAAGTTGACTGGGATAACAAGACTATTATGGGATGGAGCACGTTCTGTCTGTCACATTGCCTCCATTCAGCCTTGTCCTCAGGTGGTGCGAAGGAGTCTCTGGAGGGATATTGGTACCTGTCGGCAGTACCTGATCAATATCTGGACCTTAAACCTGTATTCAGCAAATCACGTGCCACCACTCTTCCCCCACGTCAACCGTACGACTGCTGCCTGGAACATCACCACCTAAGGGTAGGATCTACTCTCTGACAGTTCCTGAATTGGAGGCCATGAACACATACATCAACGGTGCTCTCTCTGCGGGCATTATTCGGCCATCCTCCTCTCCAGCAGGCGCAGGGTTCTTCTTTGTGGAAAAGAAGGACAGTTCTCTTCGGCCTTGCATTGACTACTGGGGTCTGAATAATATTACCATTAAAAACCATTACCCATTGCCACTAATCTCTGCAGCTTTTGAAAACTTGCAGGGAGCCACCATCTTCTCCAAACTGGACCTCCGCAATGCGTATCACCTGGTGCGCATACGGGAGGGAGACAAGTGGAAAACGGCCTTCAATACACCCAGCGGACACTGCGAGTATCTGGTAATGCCTTTTGGCTTGACTAACGCTCCTGCTGTCTTTCAGGCCCTGGTGAATGATGTGCTGCGGGACATGTTTAATAACTTTGTCTATGTATACCTGGGTGATATATTGATATTCTCCAAGTCCCCCCAGGAGCATGTGCAGCACGTGAGGCGGGTTCTGCAGCGCCTATTGGAGAATCAGCTATATGTCAAGGCTGAGAAGTGTGAGTTTCACCGGGACACAGTGTCCTTCTTGGGATTTGTATTGTCTGCTGGGAGGTTGGAGATGGACTCTGCCAAGGTCAAATCTGTGCTGGAGTGGCCCCAGCCCACTACTTGAAAAGAGTTTCAAAGGTTTTTGGGGTTTGCTAACTTTGACAGGAGGTTCATACGCAGTTACAGTTCTGTTGCTGCTCCACTAACTGCCCTAACCTCTCCCAAGGGTCCCTTTTCCTGGTCGGCTGTGGCAGAAGAGGCCTTCTGCAAACTGAAAAGGGCCTTCACCTCGGCTCCCATACTAGTCATGCCTGACCCTCAGCTTCAGTTTGTGGTTGAGGTAGATGCCTCGGACGTGGGAGTGGGGGCTGTTCTATCTCAGTGCTCCCCCAGTGATGATAAGCTGCACCCCTGTGCTTTCTTTTCTCACCACCTGTCTCCCACAGAGAGAAACTATGATGTCGGCAATCGGGAGCTGTTAGCGGTCAAGATGGTACTGGAGGAGTGGAGACACTGGTTGGAGGGGGCGGAGAAACCATTCCTGGTCTGGACGGACCATAAGAACCTGGAATACATCAAGACAGCCAAGCGTCTTAACTCCTGACAAGCCAGGTGGGCACTGTTTTTCTCTCGCTTCAACTTCACCCTCTCCTACCGTCCAGGGTCCAAAAATGGGAAGCCAGATGCCCTGTCGCGTCAGTTCGTCAAGGAGGGGGAATCATTCGAGCCTGACACCATCCTGCCTAGTCAGTGTCTCATCGTCACCACACGGTTTCCCATAGAGCAGGAGGTACTGGAGGCCCTCCGGCAACATCCATCTCCAGGTAATGAGCCTAGCTGGAAGCTGTTTATTTCCGGTGTCTGTCCGCTCCCAGGTTCTTCAATGGGCTCATGCCTCCAGAATCGCCTGCCACCCGGGGGCCCAGCGCACCTCTGCCAATCTTCGACAGAGGTTTTGGTGGCCCCAAATGCAGAAAGACGTGTTGGAGTACGTAGCTGCCTGTCCCAACTGCGCCCAGGGAAGCCGTCCAACCGTCCTCTGGCTGGCCATCTGCAACCTCTGCCCATTCCTTGCCGGCTCTGGTCTCACATAGCCCTGGACTTCATCACTGGTCTCCCGGATTCTGAAGGTAACACAGTCGTCCTTACTGTGGTAGATCGATTCTCAAAATCTGTGCACTACATCCCTCTGCCCAAACTGCCCACAGCTAAGGAGACTGCCCCCCCCACCCCACCCCACAGGTTGTAAAGCTGCTGGGTACACAGCTTTAACACTCTCTATGTGTCCCAAACTGACTCGCGGGCTCAGTGTAATTCTGTGTCCTGTGGTGTTGATCACTGAGACAGGGACTGAAGCTGAGTTACCTCTTTTCATGGTGAATAGCACTTCTTGAATATGTAACCCCTCAGGTAAGTCTGTGTTCATTTTAGGGCAGAAATACATTACAGTATCTTTTTCAGCCTGTGTGTGTGAACGACATCTCACTGTGGTGGTTTCACCTGGCTGTAAGACAACTTTTCTCTTGCCAGTCCTTACCAGGATCCCCTCACTTTGTTACTTGTGGGTGTGCATTAACTGGATAAAAGCTTTTGCTGCCCCAGAGTCAATGTCAAAATTATCTACTCACAATTTCTGATGCACTGTCACTGGCTGTTTCTTGCTGTTGTTTAAGTTGCTCATTAATCACTTCCTCTTTTACATTAAACCCAATGATAGGGTCTTCTGCCACATTGGGGTCACTCAAAACTAGTACTGGCACTAGCAGACTCACACTAGCAGTATCTGACCTGTTAAGTTTGAAATCTACAGGAATCCACCCCATAAATGGTATTTCTGTCTGATTGGCAAGTCCACTTAACGGTACTGGCCCTGAAAGTTCCTCTTTTGCTCTGATGGCGCTATTGGGCAGGTGCTCAGCCCACCATTTGTCATTTATTACAGTAGTTTGAGTGCCTGAATCCCACAGTGCTGTTACTGGTACACCATCAAAAGTACATTTCACCATTTTGCATTTCTCTATCAGTTGGATAAGCTTTCTGCCTTGCCTTGCTGAAAGGTAATCGACTCGGCCTATCTCTGGTAAGTTGTTTCTCTCTACCTCTTCCCCGGCTAAGTGTTGCTCAACTAGCCTGACTGCTCTACAAAAGGGTTTGTGTTCCTGCCAGGGGTGCTTCTGACACAACTTTGAACAATAGATTGTAGTGGAAATACCTGTGCTTGTCTGTAACCCTCTGTCTGGGGATTCTTCCTTCAAACAGTGATGGCAGTGGCGGGACGCTGACTGTCGTGGCTGGGTCACTGCCTGTCCCTCTGCAGCAACCCCCATCTGTTTCCCTGCACCTGACGTGGACCTCTGTATCCTCTGGAGATGTGGCCCAGCTGACCACACTTGAAGCACTGAACACAGCTTCCTCCCTCTCCTTTGTCCTGGCATGCCCTGTAGCCTCTCCTCCACATGTCCTTGCTCTCTGCCACTTGCTTTAAGTTTTGGGGTTTGATGGTACTCATGGACACAAGCACCATTTGTTTCATTTCAGCTACCTCTGTCTGAAGTTCTCTTACCAGGGCGTACACCTCAGGCTCCTTGAGGGTTAGTTGTCTTTACTTTATCCTTGGGGAGCTCTTTGGTGTCTTTTAGTGTCTTGGCACTGTTACTTAACAAGTTAAAGAGATTTAACTTGTTAAGTCTACTTGTTAAGTTTAATATTGTGATTTAACAGTCCTGTACCTACTGACCTCAGAAACTTCTTTTTGACTAGATCTGCACTGTAAGTGTTCCTCGGACTCCCTCTCCTTGGATGCAAAGAGCAGCCTGTCTTTTAGTTCCATAGCTCTGAACAAAAAGTCTTGTGCTGACTCTTTGGGTTCTTGAGAGATGCTGATAAGCTTTTAGTACAGGTCTGATGTGTCATCTTCTTTATAATGTCCCTTTAATATTGTTTTTAGCTGAGGCAGGGTCAAATCGATGTTGAAGTTATGAGGGATTTGAACATCATTGCCATTAACTAACAATGTAAAGATATTGCAGAAAAAGCTTATTATTTAAAAAATGATGAATATTATCAAAAAGTTGAAAGAAAGGATACATCTCCTGAAGCTTAACATTTTGGTAGTTGAACGGTTTATGTAGCACAAACTAGGAATAGTAACAACCAAAGGAAGGTAAAAGAAGGATCTATAACACCAGTTGACCAGATTAAATTCAATATGTCTGCTGCTGTATTTACTGTTTTTCTGTCCAGTCTGAACTGTCATCGCGCTCTATGAGTTCTAACTTGTAAACAGCTTTCTGTGTGTATATGTGTGTGTGTGTATGTGTGTGTGTCTGTGTGTGTCTATCTAACTGCCTGTCTGTCTGTCTTCCTGTTTACCTGTCTGTGTGCCTCTCTGCTTGTCTGTATTTAAGTTTGTATTAGAATATATGGAATGTGGAATCACTTTGATTGCAAACTAAAATTAACAGCCAAATGTTTCCTGAATAAAATTGTGTCTATCTACCTGCCTGTCCGTCTGTCTGATTGTCTGCCTGTCTGTCTATCTGCCTGTCTGTCTGTGTACCTGTCAACCTGTCCCTTTTTTTGTGTGTGTGTGTGTGTGTGTGTGTGTGTTTGTATGTGTGTGTCAGTGTGTGTGTCTCCGGTTCATGAGGGTGTATGCGTGTGTGTGTGTGTGTGTGTGTGTGTGTGAGTGTGTATCTATCTATCTGCCTGTCTGTGTGTCTGTCTGTGTCTGTCTGCCTGTTTTTCTGTCTGTGTACCTCCCTGCTTGTCTGTATTTATGTGTGTTTCTGTGCCAGTTAGAATGACAAATTGAAATTAAGTGCCTAATGGTTCCTGATTAAAACTGGACTGAAAAATATTTCCAGTGAAACCAGTTGAGATGTTTATAAATCATTGCAGAAATGTCAGTAAAGTGGTGGATAATCACCACAGAGTCTCTAATCAGCTAATATGACCCAGATGTGTGCCCGCTCCCTCGACTCAGACGTTGCCATGGTGACAATGCTGTCTCACTGGGTCCCCACCTATCATTCTCTTTGAAAAAGGAAGCACCTGGAAAACAATCCACCAATAACAATAAGCTCCAAAAGTAGTCCACCAATTAGAATATATGTAATGTGGAGTCAGTTAGATTTCAAACTGAAATGAACAGCCAAATGTTTCCTGAATGAAACTGCCTTTTTGTCTACCTTTCTATGTGGGGTTTATGTGTATATGTGTGTGTCTCCGGTTTTTGTGTGTGTGTGTGTGTCTGTGTATGTGTGTGTGTAAGAGAGAGAGTTTTAAAATTTTAGAGCTTCTCCCACTCTAGCGATGATGTCATCCACTCTAGCCCCGAACATTCTGTGCAATATACACCCATTATAAACTCAAAAATGATCTGAAAAAGGGATGAAACTAAAATTGTGATAATTCAAAAACTGTACAAGATATCAAAAAGGTGAATACAAGTTTAATAGCTGAAAGGATTGTGAACATTTTAAAGTTTGAATGAAGTCTGTAGCTTAAAGTTGTCATGGTTTGCTATGGCAGACACCTTTTGTTAGTTTTGTTTGGACTTTTCGCACTTCCTGTTTTATTTTGTAATTGGTTTCCTTGTGTGTCAGTGTTTTAGCTTCCTGTCTTGGTCCTGTTTCTGTGTGGTGATTGTCTGCCCCGCCCTAATGTGTTTCACCTGTATGCAATCACCCTTGCCTCCTGTGTCTATATAGTCTTTGTGCTCCCCTTTGTCTGTGTCGGTTCGTCTGTTGATTTCTGGGTTTGTCCTCAGTCTGTTCATGTCTGCTTTACCTTCGGTCTGTTCATGTTGCCTGTTCCTGTTTCTTGTTTATGTTCCTGTTTTTCCCTGCTCTTCCCCTGTGTTTCCCTGTGCTTGTTTTTTAAGTTCTTTTGTTAAATAAACCTTTTGCACCATCTCCCAAGTGTTGGCTGCATTTTGGGTCCAGCCCTTTACCCCTCAAATCCTTACACCCGTGACAAATGTATGCTGAAACAGTTGAAGCTCAAAGAAGCTGAATCTTTCAAGGATTTGAACAGTCTCTCCATTCATTTGAATGCCAAAAAAATCACAGAAAAAGTTTAAGATTCTGAAAATTATAATATATAGATGAATATATAATATAGTTGAATGGTTTCTGAATAATGAAATATAATAAAATATAATAAAATATAAATAATAAAATATAGAGATTTGAAAAACAATAATAAAGATTTGAATAACAATGCAGCATTCAAACTAATAAGTATGCAGAATAATAATATATGTCTTCAATGCTATTGCATTGCAGGCACATAATAATAAAGATTTGAATAACAATAGTGTGAATGCTGAGGCATTCACATACTGTAATTATTATTCGCCTGCAATGCAATTGCATTGAAGGAATATATTATTATTCTGCATACTTATGATGTGTCTGCAATGCAATAGCATTGAAGGCATATATTATTATTCTGCATACTTATTCATCTTACTCATCTTCTGTATCCAAATTTTGACGTGTAACTAGTGTCGCAGCTTTGAGAAAACCCAGACAATATATATATTTCAATGTGTGCAGCTCGATCGGAAATTCCTTTTCTAAGCAATTGAAGTAACCATAGCAACGTAAATGGCGATAAAAGGTGAAAAAATTCCCATAGAGAATGAATGGGGAGACGTCTTCAAAACGACCAAATTTGGAGCTCTACTGCTGCTTCATACTTCAATGTAGAAAAATGCTTGAAACATTAAACGGGTCACAAGACTTGTGACTCTTTTGATTTAAATTGGTATTTTAACAACTATTACGGATTACACAGAATTGCAGTTTACGTTTTGTGTCATTTTTAGACCGTTTCAGACTTTATATATATTTATTTATAACTTTATATATATATGTATATTGCACGGAATGTTCAGAGCTAGAGTGGTTGACATCATTGCTAGAGTTGGAGAAGATCTAGAGCTCCTCTGAAAAAATTCAGTTTAACTCGTCCTCACAGCCACATATTTCAGTTTTCAAACATCAAGGCTTCCTCAATAGTAGAAAAATTTGTCATGTTTCATACATTGTGTCTACCTTAGCAGAGAGACTTACAAAATTCAACGAGATGGGAGTACCCACCACCTCTCCCACTGACTGCAATACGAAGTCAGGAGCTGATTTCCATAGAAATGCAGAGGTTAAATTTTTTTGTAACCCGCTTCCTTGTCCATATTTGTGGCTCTAGAAACACCAAAACCAGATATGCAGTGCAGGAAAGTCTTGTGCCTGTCATGGTCCTCTCATGATTCTGATAGGAGTGACCTTTTTTTCAAAAATAGCAGTCGTTTAAGAGGCTCGCCGTGCCAGAATCACACACAGAACTGTGTCAGCTCTGTCTCTTCCAGCTAGACATGGGTGTTCGAACCAGCTCGTTAAGAGGCTCTTTGATCTCTGTGATACAAACACAGCCACACACACATACAGACACTTGCACACATACACACAGGCAGAAAGCTGTTCACAAATTAGTGCTCATAGAGTTCAGACTGTAATACATACTGTAGTACACCAGTAAATACAGCAGCAGACATATTAAATTTACTTACTTACTAGCTTTGAGCTACAGGAACCATCATAGTAGCCCTCCCATAGACTGTAATACATACACACACACACACACACACACACACACACACACACACACACACACACACACACACACACACACACACACACAAACACACCACCCTCACCACCCCATTTTTATCACTACAGGTAGGCTAAATAACAGAAACACCTCTGTATAATGTAATATACACTACATGCTCCACAGTGATCAACTGAATCAACAGCTGTCTAAAACTATTTTAATTGCCAACTAATTATCAGGCGTATGCTCAAGGCTCCAAAGTGCCTAACTACAATTAATTGGTTGATTTTGTTGCTCTTCTCACCTGGGAACTGATATATCTGGTAACCTAAAGATGTTCTTTAATTTTATAGTTTGATCATATATTATTATTATCACTCTATAACATGTTTTACCCCTCCATTCCCATTTTCAAATGTAATGGAGTAACATTTACTCAGAAACATTTTAGCCAACTTACTTTGTACTTCTATCTGAGCATTTTTACACAGTATTTACTTCTACTGATGTCTCTTCACTAATAGTAATGACACCGTTCACATGTTGACGTGTTGACATGTTGACATGCTGACATCAGTGTGGTGTACCATCTCCAGTCAGTTTCTGTTACTGGTAGAGTTTATTGCTGCTCTGTCTGAACACAGTTAATGTTGTTGTTGTCTTCATCACAGTGTCTAACTACATTTAAAGTTTTACTGGTTCTGCTCCAGCACTTAGAGATCTCTGCTCCTTTTAGCGACTTTCACTAACTCAGAAGTTGTTTACATGCTGTTCAGATCTGCTAGTTACTTTAGCTTAGCAGTTAGCACTGGCTTCTCTTTCTCTCCCTCTCTCTCACTTGCTTGGTGTTGTGTTGTTGTAACTTCAGTGTAGAGGATTGTGATATTTATTACATCTTTAGCGATGTCTGCTTCCTTACTTTAGGCACAGCTCCACTCGCAAACTGGAGCTAACTGTAACTCTAACTGCCAACCCTGAAAATTCCCTAAAAAAAATAAGATTAACTCTTTTCATCCCACAATTTCCAACCTTCATTGACTATTTTCATATTGAAAATGTAGAGATTTTTTTGTCCTGCATCACACCAGTTTTGACAGACACACACAAACATCATCTTACTTTTTTGATATACACCTATAAATTTAAGAGTCTCAACCTGGTAAAAAGAACTTACTGGAGGTTCTGTTGGGGAGCTCTACCGCTACACACAAAAACACACACACACACAGTTCTGCTTCTGGGTCATGGACATGACTTTATTTACATATGGTCTTGAAAGTAGGCAGACAAAGGTCATCATTAACCTTAGTTAGGGTTAGGTTTAACCCTACCGCTAACCCTTACCATAGTGATGTAGTGAGGTTGAAACAGATCTACTGTTATCTACTGTTACCTACTTTTACCTAATATTCCCTACTGTTACCTACTGTACCTACTTTTAGCTACTGTTATCTACTGTTACCTATCAGATATAACCTACTGTTACCTACTGTTATCTCAGTTATCCATCCTAATTACCATACCTCACTTATCTAACCTCATCAAATATGTCTACCATAATCTTTTTTATTAAAACATCTTTAATATGTCATATGGAGGTTCACTGTAAACAAACATTTAGTGTTGCTCACCAAAAACATTTTGTCAATCCTTGAGGTCTGACAACAGCAAACAATCAGGGAGCACACATAAGGAAACATTACTGTAGATCACACGGACCTTTCAGTCTACTTGAGCTCAGTGAACATCCTGAGTAATTTAACATTCGACCACTCAGCTGAAGAGTGTGACCAGTTTGTGTGGAGATGATATAAATAGCTTTTTGTGTATTTATGTACATAAAGTGATGTGAAAGCCTTTCCTCCCACCTCACTCTCTTTTCTACTGCACTTCGTCCTCCTTCTCTCCTAACAGGATTAATTGATATTTCAGCTTTGAAGTGACAGTAACAGTAAACAAAAGTATACACTTTGTGTTTATGTAATATCAGAGCACAGGGAGAGACTAAGAGAGACGGCGAATAGATAGAGATAGAAAGAACTGATAAGATAACACAAAATAAAAGAGAGGTTTGAGAACTTGATAGAAGGTTTTTTGCTATGCTTTACTGTACTATATATAGACATGGTACCTGTTAGTGAGGTTAGCCACAGATGTCTTAATCCGGTGTCTGTTTGTTTATTTGTTTTTTTGTCAACAAAAAAACTACAGAACCAAATTGCACTAATTTTTCAACACTTTTCAGGAAATAATGTTTGTTTCTTGATTTAAAAATCAGACATTTATGGTGTTGATATCTATAAGAGATCTGATAGATAGATAGATAGATAGATAGATAGATAGATAGATAGATAGATAGATAGATAGATAGATAGATAGATAGATAGGTTGATTGATACATACATACATACATACATACATACATACATACATACATACATACTTGATTTATCCCCTAGGGGAAATTCATGTGTCCATTAGTTCATTGTTGATAATAATGACAATAATAAAAACACTTAATAACAAATGAACAATAATAATTAGATTAGTCCACTTCCTTTGGCTGAGGTGTTGTATAGCCTGATGGCAGTGGGAACAAAGTTCTGCAGTGCAGTGAGATGAGATGTTTGCTGCAGCTGTAGCTGCTTCTCTATTCTGCCAGAATTTTGTGGCAAGGATGGTTGGTATTGTCCAAGATGGCCTCCATCTTACATTGCATGTGTCTCTCCACAACAGTCCTGAGTGAGTCCATTTCACTGCAAACGTCAAAGGACCTGAGCTTCCTGAGAAAAAAGAGCCAACTCTGCCCCTAACAGTAGATGGCATCCGTGTTCAGGGACCAGTCCAGTTTATTGTCCAGGTGCACACCTAGGTATTTATAAGTGTGCACCACCTCAATGTACTTCCCTCGAATGTTGACTGGCTGAAGGGTGGGCCTAGACCTCCGAAAGTCGATGACCATCTCCCTGGTCTTGGAGATGTTCAGAAGAGGGCAGTTCTTATCACTCCATTCACTGAAGGCCATCGTCAGATCCCTGTACTCCTTTTCCTGCCCATTCATGATACGCCACAATATCTGTGTTATCTGAGTATTTCTGGAAGTGGCAGGACTCAGAGTTGTATTTAAAGTCCGCCGTATATAAAAAAGTTCAGATCTGAAAACCAGATTCTGACACAGGTTACTTCTTGTGGCACAACAACAAAGATCAAAGACCTATCATGGTTTATCATATATTGCAGAGATAAAGATCCCAGATGTCCAGGGAAGAAAACCCACAGAGATGATGATCGTGATGATGATGGTCTGGTGAGGAGGCAAGTGGGACACAGGTCTTGTCTGGACAGTCCTGGTCCTGGTGGTCAGATGATTAGGTGCTCGGCACTCATGGTGCAGTGGAGCTAGCAGGAGTATGTTTTGTGGTGGACCTTGAACACCCCAAGGTGCACAGTGAAGTAGCAGTCACTGCTCAGTGGAGCTTACAGCAGGCCACAATGGATATGGAGGTTGAGTTGCTGTTGAGTTGCTAGGCAACAGCAGCACATGGAGAAGTGAGTCTGCTGTTGTAGACAGAGAAGTTTGCAGTGAGAGACGGAAGAGTCCAGAAGAGTCCAGAGGAGTCCATGTTTGTTGGGTCTGGGTTCTTCCAGGGTGTTGATGCAGGTTTAAAGCACTAATGATACTGTTGGCCAATTGGAGTATGGGAACAACCTCTTTTGTTGATGAACTAACAGCTGTAGCTACTAAATCTGACACACCTTATTTTCCATGAGCGTTGTGATCATAATATCAAAGGTTCTGGTTCTAAACTATGAAGTGTTGAAGTGCACTCATGTGAAAAAACAATCAAGCGATTCTGTCAGTCGGAGAAAGCTGCTTCTGTCAATCATTCTAGCTTGAAGACAGGCATCTGCCCTGTCCAATAACAGCAGACAAGGGGGCGGGGCACTTCTGAGCCTGATTGGTGTGAAAACAGCAGAGAGGCTACAGGAGGAAATATGTGAGACAGAGAAGGATCAGCTCTGTTTTGAATTATGTAAAAAGGTTTTTTAGTCAGGAAAATGATTCAGTATGTTTTCTATTATTTAATTTATTCATTTAGTCATTCATGAGGTTCATGGGTGCCAGTGAGAAAATAAAGCTCCCATAATATTAGGCACAGAGGCCTGAAACTCCACACAGGAGCTTTTGTGGAAAGAATATAATGATTTTCATTATTGTTGTATAAAGAATATTTTAGTTATGGCTATAAAACATTTTCAGAAACTAGAAGATGTAACCTTTCACAATATGTGTCATAACTGCATTTTAACCTTACTGTTCTTCTGTTACACACTTTTTACTGGTTGAATACAGCTAATAGTTAAGCTCAAGCTTAATAGTTAAGACTCCAATATTAAATAATTACACTCAAATAGTCATTTCAATTTCACAGTATATGGTTGTTTATTAATGTACAGATATGATGAACAGAGAAGAGTGTATTCATTGCTCATGGTGCATAAAATGGACAAAAAGTGAACAATGACAGTACACAAGAGGCATGCAGTTATTTTTATAGAGCCAAACATTTAACTACCCCCCAAATGCAAGTTTAGTTTCCACATACGTCTGCACGTGTATAATTCAGCAATATCACAACTGATCTCAGAACAGTAGAAGTTGAGTCAAGGACAGCTTGACAAGCTCACTTTGGCTATAGTTAATCACCAATCAAAGATCCAGGATTATCCTCAATATACTAACCTCCAAAACAGGGCTGCTTTCCTCTCCGCTTGACAATCTTCAGCCTTTGTCAATGGGACACAGTCACACCGACAATGGGACACAGTCACACCGACAAACATAAATAGAAATGATAGTTACAACAGTTTCTAATCAAGTTACCTTCCAGAGACAATACCCTGCTGCCACCACAAGTGGGCAGTAAATTACATGACAGATGTAAACAGGCATCAGATTCTTTAGGGGAAAGGACTGAACGTTCTTCTGAGATCAGATGTGTCATTTCTACTTCAGCATCATGAACCTGACGGCACATCACTGCAATACACACTTGACTGAAATACAGTATCTAATCACAACAAGAGAATGAAGAATTAAGTGGTGGAATAGTAGCAGCAGATTGAAAAATTGCCCAATGTTAACAGTATGATTATCAACTATAGGATATGAAAAGGATTATGATGCCTATTAATAAATCATGGCATGGCATTCTCATAATTACATTGGTTTGATGGGTCAACACACAACAGATTGTTAAAATTAAATCATCGAAGAGGAAGGGACTGATGACTGGAAATATGAAAATTAGAGACGATTAGAGAAATGAGGCTACTCGATGAAGCTAGATTTAGCCCAGTGATAAGTAATGTAGGCTAACGACTGTTCAGTAATGCTACTACAGGCTACCTTCACAGATGAGAAGACCATGAAGCTCATGAATATATGATGAATGGGTGTTTTTAATCGGGTCGGGTGAAAGACAGAATAATTAATCAAATCACTCTGATACTGCAAAAGAATGTAATTCCACAAATACAGGGAGACTTTATCCATTTACCCTCTATGCATTCTGACAATAGTGGCTCAGGATCCACAGGATCAGCACCTTGGAGAGCGCTGTGGCACAAGGATGAATATGCAACACCACAGGAGCATTCACAAAAATCATGTGTTCATGGACATAAGTTTAAGTTAAATTGTGTTACTTGGTACACAGATCATCTTCAAAGCCAAACAAGGACAAATAATTTATATAAATGAAGAATCCTTACCACACATTACAATATGATTTAGATAATTAAACCTGGTTAAACAATGTTAAACCTGAGGTTGAACAAACTGTGCTGCGAAGTACACACTCTGTCCTGTGTGCATAGAAAGTCTATTTAACATATATAATTATTTTTCTTTATGAAGGAGTGGCTCTGAGGCTTCCTCTGAGAGAGAGGAAAGTAGACTGCGTTGGCAGCCCTGTCTAATGTGAAGCAAAAATATAGAATTATATTATATTACATTCATGATTTTGTAAAAGGCATATTAAACTAAAAACCTGTTTTTGGGAATTATGAGAAAGTCTCAGAGCGATGGAGCCACAAAGCATCGCTGTATGCATAGTAACTGACTCACACATGCCTGAGAGGAGCAGGAGAGACGCTGCTGACTCCTCTGAGGAGCATCATGGGAATAAATTACAATAACAGATTGTGGATATTTCTCAGTTTCACCTCGATGGTCTGAAGAACTTGTTGCTGCTCTGTCTGGGTGTCCTCATTTCACACAGTGACATTATCAGTAATTAATCTGTTTTACAAACTCCACTGCTCCTATACTGGAGTCAAGTATAGGCCTACCTACACTGGAGAGTATAGGAGTATCTTGTATGATGATGACAAGCCTGTAAGAGTCGGGGCTCCAACCAACCAAGGGCCTCATAAATAAATCAAATTTAAGCTCATGTCTCATGAGGCCCCTCGTTGGTCAGAGGCCTCAAGCAGTAAGTCTGTGCATTAATGTGCCACTGGCAGTATCTATGGTGTGCAGTGAAGGATGACACCAGGATGACTTTGTGGTCTCTGGCACAGGCAGGGGTCCATCACACAGGCCAGATGAACTCATGGAGTTTGGCGGTCCACTGGAGCTCTCAGTAGACTGTAAACTGCTGCAGGCTCAGTATTCAGGCAAGAAGTGTCTCCAGTCCCACAGCAGTCAGTAGGACCCTGCAGAGACCTTTAGCGGGGAACAGGACCAAGATTGTAAAACACCACACACCAACATCATTTATAGCAGAACCTGCTGAATTATAGAGTATATATAACATATATTCAAAAATAATGTAACATGGAAACAAACCAAATCATGCATCATTCTCTCATAGATGATCAATATTAGTATTGCTAGCAGCAGAAAAAAAAACATGACATCCCTAATTGATCATCATTGATTATCATTAATTATTGATTAAATCACAGTTTAATAAGTGGATGGAATTAAATGTTACTGTCTCCAAACCAATTACCAGATCCAGAACCACAGCAGTCAGGACCACTGTTAAACCAGAACCAGAACCAATGCAGTCTGAACCAATGTTAAACCAGGACCACTACTACTGCAGTCAGGACCACCATTAAACCAGAACCAGAACCACGACAATCAGGACCACTGATTGTCAGTGGTCCTGATTGTGACCACTGACAATTACCTGCGTCTGAAGCGGCAGCAGGTTGGTTAACTTGGCAGTAAATAGTCAGCACCATCAACTAAATTAGCAGCCCACTATCGTTAATGCTACTTGACAGTAAACTTATTCACTCCATTAAACAGCAGACTGAAAGTAACTAAGACACAGAAAAAAAAACCTGTTCACATGTTTATCCTGGCAGCTCAACTGTTTTGTTGACCTCAGGTGAAAGGTCATTATTTGATGTCACTGAATGCCTGCAGCCAGGTAATATTTTAGCTAAATTATTATTAATTGTTAAATGTACTTATTGATACGGTTTAAAGTTTAAAGTCAGAATTCTGAGGAAAAAGTCCGGATCCTGAGATTAAATATAATTCAATTTAATTAAATTTTTTCCACATTTGTCCGTAATGTGAAAAAAATACTGTTTTTAGAATTCTGACTTTAAAGTCAGAATTTTGAGTTTTTTCTCAGAATTCTGACTTTAAAGTCAGAAATTCAAAAGAAAAAAGAAAGGTGACTTTAATCTCAAAATTCTGACTTTTTTCTTCTTTCTTTAGAATTTAAATTTAAAGCCAGAATTCTAAAAAATAAGATTTTTTTTCACATGTTGCCCTAATCCTCTTTGGTAGATAAGGGCTATGGGCAAGGCTGGACAAATATAAGGCTCTGTATCCTTGCTGAATTAATATGAAATAATATCTTGACACAGGTTTAAACGGAAGGTTCAGCCTCCCATTAAAATCAAATAGTTAATATTTTGGTTTCCTGTGAACTGTGAATCATACTGAGGGAGATCAGATGGTATTCTCATTTCTCCTGCTGTCAGCAGGTAATGGTATTTGACTCCCTCAAACCCACCAACACATCTAAAACCTAATAAGTATATATACATGTGATCCAGTATGATCCAAAGATATTTTGGTTTCTAAATATAAGTCAAATAGGAGAATTTTGTCGTTTCTGTTGGTACAATGAAAAGTTGTTTTATTATTCCTTAGGTCTAAACTGTAGATTTAAAACCTGCACTGTAGATAAATAAATATGATCTACCAAAAACCATAGACATATTCACACATTCAATCATCATTGATTGGCTGACGAAAATGACATCACTCCCCCCCCCCCCCCCCCCCCCCCCCCACACACACACACCCCCCCCCCCACGCGTGTGTGTGTGTGTGTGTGTGTGTGTGTGTGTTTCGCTCGCTCGCTCGCTCGCTCAGAATAATTGCAGCGCTTTCTGATGGAGAGAAACATGCAGGAGGAGCTGAGCGGAGAGATTTATATTTCGGGAGAATCGATAGGTGATTATCGGATCAGTTGCTGTTGATTTATCATAATTTTGTTATTTCTTTCTCAGACAAACGGCTGACTGGTTCAGTGTCTACCCTCAGAGTAGAAATCTGCGCTACACAAACTGGTTCTAATCAGAACAGAAAGACAAACAGAAGCAGAGCATCACCAACACCGTGAACTGTGATCCACCGGTAAACGGCGAGGGGATAGGAGGGAGGGAAATAAAGAAACACAGGATACAGAACTGAAGGAGGACTACGGAGGAATTCTGGTCTGCCAGCCGAGGGAAAAGTTGGAGGAGGAACAGAAAGTGGAGGAATCAGAAGAGAGGTCTGAGGCTGCCCGGTGCTCCGTCATGCAACATGAGTAACGACAGTAACGGAGTCGGGGGGCTGCAGCCCCTCTGGAACTTCAGTGGTGAGTGGCTCAGTTCATATGATTACATGAACTGTCCCTATTATAGAATGAATGAATGAATGAATACACGGACAGTTGTAAGTGAAGCTTTGACCATGCAGGTCGTGTTAAATGACGGGGGGTGGGTTCATTATGACCCCAGAATTAAAGAGCCTCATAAATTAAGCTTTTGTCACATCAGTGATTCTGAGTGATCCTGACAAGGTAAATTCAGTTTGACTCCAACACAGACACACTGACACATCATGAATCTCTGGCATTCATTTGATTCATGTGAAAAATAATGTAATAAATAAATATAAAGTAAATATTGATAAACAAACATTGACAAGTTTCTGTAAATATCCAACCCCTTGAGGAAAACATAATTTAATTCTAGTAAAGAAATAATGTGAACCGACAAACACTGACAGGTTAAATATGTGGAACATGGTGTGATGGTATTGGCAAGAAGTACAGAAATGAATTCAAGATAGGCTGCATTGGAATAGTCTTTATTCTTAATGATATTAATAATGATGAAATGCTGCTGAGGGTCAACAGGTGAGTTATAATTTGATAATGTTGAAAAGACTGATGTTTTTTCATGGTGGAAGGGTCGTTTTTTTTTTTTTTTGTAAATCAAATCCAAGAATGAGAGAACATCATCATAGGACAGAAGAAATGAGGAGGATGAGATGGGACGAGACAGGAGGTGTGAGGAGGTGATGACAAACCAGAGGGAGAGAGGAGCAGAATTAATCACATCAAAAAGACAGAATAAACTCCTCCACTCCACTCGTCTTTTACTTTTTCATCACACATCTTCACTGGAATATAAACATGTCAGAATCTGAGGGACTGTACATCACACACACACACACACACACACACACACACACACACACACACACACACACACACATACACATATATATATATATATATATGGAATTATGTGTGATGCATGTGCAGATCTCCCACTGCCTCTGTGCAGTAGATTGACAGGTTGTTGAGAGGATCTCACAGTGAGTGTGTGTGTGTGTGAGACTCACGGACCTAAAAGGAAAGATACTGAGAGACAGGAGGGAGGTGAGAATTGTGGGAAACGCAGTCTTTAATGAGTAGGGTGATAGCCTGTATTTAACTGCTATCACACAACACATCAACAGTCCAGGACACCTGTGTGTGAACAGCAGTTAAAAGTTTTCAGCGGCTGTGTTGATGGGCTGTTGTATTGATTTTGTTCAGGTGTCCCAGTGTATGGTTTTTATCATACGTGTTGACTCGGTAGTTCATGGAGCCACAGACTGTCTAATGGTGAATGAATGAGTAATTGGTTGAAGCCTCTCCTGGAAGGAAAAGGCTGCGTAGACACAGTGACTGACAGCTTTGAGTTCTAGATAAAACATCAGGGGGTTGATGTAACATCCCCCTCTTCTCCATTTTCTCTGATTCCTCCCATCTCTCCTCCCCTCCATCAACAGCTCGTCTGTTTCCTCCCTCGTTCACCTCTGAGGTCTCCTCTTCCTTCTGCTTTAATTCTATTTTATTTACATCCCTGCTCCGGCAGAGAATAGATGCCTGTGGTGTAAAGACGTGTTTGTAAAGACGTGTTTGCTTGTGTGTGTGTGTGTGTGTGTGTGTGTGTGTGTGTGTGTGTGTGTGTGTGTGTGTGTATGGTTCTCGGTTGATACAGAATTTTGGATGTGGGAACATGATTTCATGATTACATGAATATAGCATGTAGGAGGGAAAGTGTGTGTGTGTGTGTGTGTGTGTGTGTGTGTGTGTGTGTGTGTGTGTGTGTGTGTGTGTGTGTCTCACTGTATCGAGTGAGTCTGTTTGTGTCTGTGTATTTTTGTCTTTGCCAATAAAAAAAAAGAAATGCTGTATGGGCAGAGTGATGATGTTTTCTTTATCACAATCTCATATATATATATATATATATATATATATATATATATTTCCTGATAATTTCACAGTAATCTGACACCAGTCTTTTATATCCATGATTCATTATATAATATTAATATTTCGTCATTACAACATGCTTCAGATGGCTGGTGCTTTGCTGGTCTGTTTCAATTCACAGAAACTTTAATCTTTTACTTCACCAGCAGGAGGCCACACACAGATTTTAGTTCTTTCAATGATTCCTGCTCAGGATTTAAGTTTCATTCCCACATTGAAATGATCCACAGTAAACAACATTCACACATGGGACTTATGAATTCAGTGTTTTGAGGTGGCATCCTGTGGCATTGTCATGAAAATAATTCATCACACAAATTTACTTTCAATACAGCAACAACAGAGGAATCAACTGACTGGTAAAAAAGAGTCAGTGAACCCTTTAGATCACCTGTGTGATCTGATCTTCTTCTAAGTCACTAATGTACAAGCAGTGTCTCTTATAGTGTTGTTCATAATTAACCACTTAACTGTTAACTAACAATTTATTACAATTAAAACGTTAAACTGTTAAATATCCTGGGACATCAGTATTCTCAGTTAACAGAAAGATAACAGACTGACCCCACATCATGTCCACATGTTTCTGTTTCTGAATAAGAAAAGTAGATCATCTACTTAAGACTGAGGCAGACCTTGTTGTTGTATTTTACTTTGAGGTTTAATGCCACTCTCATGGACACTGTGCAGATCTCCCACTGCCTCTGTGCAGTAGATTGACAGGTTGTTGAGAGGATCTCACAGTAAGTGTGTGTGTGTTGAGTGAGTAGCAGAGTGGCTGTTTTCAGCAGAAGCTCATGTCTCTGTTGGTCAACAAGTGATTCAACTCCTCTGCTCTGTTTTAATCACAGGCTGAGCTGATCTTTATAAAACCCTTGTGAATTTATATTGTAGAGCTGTTTATCTGTTCCTTGATTAGTGAGGTGTCACTTCTTCTTGTGATGATCTGCTGGGGGAGGGGGGCGTCTCTCCTGTGTGTGTGTGTGTGTGTGTGTGTGTGTGTGTGTGTGTGTGTGTGTGTGTGTGTGTGCATGTGTGTGTGTGTTTGTCTCTCTCACTCTCTGACACTTCAGATCATTCTGGTTCACTGTGACTGTGTTTGGGTATTTTTTAATAGGTTACAGACACTCATTTATTGAATCTTGTTGGTTAACAGTTAATGGTTGGTGAATGGTTGGTTAATGGTCGGTTGAACACAGTCATTAAAACATTTTCAGCTCTGGTGTCAGTGAACCTTTGATTTAATAACTGGTTGACCCTCCACTGAAACCAGCTGTTCAGTTGTTGCTGATCAGAGCTGCTCAATATTCAGAAGGAGTCCTTGGTCAGCAGAGCCCTTTTCACACCACACATAGAGCTACTTGTTCTTCATACAGTTCAACCTCAGTCTCATCAGTCCATCAAATATTTCCCAGGAGTGTTTGTGGGGAGTCAGAGTTCAGCTCAGTGATGAAGCAGTTTCCTTTGTGGTGTCCATGACAGGACTCCATGCTCCAGTGGCGCTGGCAGATGTAATGCTGTACACACTGTGTGTACATTTTTTGTTTGTTTGTTTTTGTTTGATGATGATTTTGTTTGTTTGTTTAAACATCTTGAAAATAAAATAGTGACAACAGGAGATCCTGTCTTTTGCCTGCATCCACTCACTTACATTATAAGTCTTGATTCAAGAAGAGAGCAGGTGATAAAGGAGGAGTTTGGTGCTTTAATGCCCAATGTTGACACTGCAGATGTGGAGCACTGATGAACATCTATCATGATAATGGAATTGAGACAGGAGCCATTCTGTAAGAGTTTGATGTATCATTCAGACTATCTTACTATCTTTAGTAGTTACTAGTTAGCTGAATGAGGGAATCTGTTGCTTCATGTCGACTTTTAATTAACGTTTCTCTAGCAATATAGTATATATTAGTATACTGTTTGTTATTGTTATTTAGCTGTTGTTGTTTTTCAGGCCTGTTGGTTGGTCTTCGAAATGCATGTGGTAGGAGGCCAATCAGAGTTTTATTGTGGTGTCATGTCATAACTCTAGCACTAAAATACACAAATCAATCTCAATCTCTCTCTCTCTCTTTTGCTCGCTCAATGAGTAGACATATGTGCGTGTGTGGGGAAACCTAAAGGTAACAGACAGGGGGTTCTCATGTGTACTATCAAATATAGTCCTCAGGTGCCACTGCCATACACCATGATGTGTGTGCGGTGGACTCATGAACAGAGATGTGAACCAGTTCTAATGATTCCTTTATGCCTTCAGCTGTTCCTCTGAGCTTCTTTGTTACTGATCATTCTGTGTGGAGTCAGCTGGACGTCCACTTTTTTTGAGTTAGTCACCAGTGAATCACAGTGTAATCAACTCCACTCATGCAGTGAGTCCTCTGTCCATGAAGACTTCAGCCCCAAGGACATGTTGAAGAGGAGAGGAGGGTGTGAATGTTGAGCACACCTGCACCCTCCTGGTTTTTGGCGAATCACAGCTTTACCTGGTAGAGAGGAAGTTGTTGGACTGGCAGAGGTTCCCCTGGAGCCAACGGCTTCCTTCCTTCTCCATCCTTTACTAGCAGTAGTTCTCCATCATTTCCACCGTCTTGTTTCCAGCCTGTCATGGCCCAGTTTCTATGTTGCCTTCACTTTATAGATGTGTGAGTGTGTGTGTGTGTGTGTGTGTGTGTGTGTGTGTGTGTGTGCGCAAGTCTGAATGTGAATGTGTCAACCCAGATGTTGTTACTGGCACATTCCCTGTGAGCTGGCATGTGAACGGGCACAGAGGGATGTAAAGTTGGAGAGAGAGGGGAGGATGCAGAGGGGTGATAGAGGAATTAGGAGGTAGGGGTTTGACGAGAGGCAGATGAGGATTTAGTCCAACTGTTCAAAGCTGGAGAGGACAGCTAGTCTGGTAGGATTAGAGAAGATTGTGCTAACAGTTCTAATATCTTTTTAATTCCTTACCCATCATTAACTTTAAAATACTGTGGTTATGACTAGATCTAGAATGAGCTTTATGAAATTTAAACAATAATCACAACTGTAAATTCTCAAATACTGACAGATTCCACAGCAAGCCTGACACAGGCTAATTTCAGAAACGGGCCTTTATCTCTACATGTCCCTATTTTATAAGAATAATTTATTATATCTCAGAGAGAAACCTGCATCTCAGATGTTTCATCATTGTCTGTTTTCTTGATAAATCCAGTGTAGTGTTTATTCCACACTGACAGTAAACTTACACTGACTCATTGAGACTGAGTGGAAATGATTAGAGAAGAAAACTTTGATGTCTGAAACCTGACAATATTATTAATACAATAATAATTACATTCAATATTATTGATTGTAAATCATAATGCCTCTGAGGCAGAACATTAGATGATGCCCAAGAACTCTGACTGTATAATGTGGATGTAGATGTGCACCGATGGAGAATGAGGTGTGTTGAGGACACAGATGTGTGACACTCGCATTGTGGAATCAGTGTAAACCTCTGATGTGACAGAAAGAATCCAGTGGAAGAAATAATTCAACAAAAGTTGTCTCAGAGCAGCCCGTTAACAGCATCAAGTGTGTCCTGTTGTAATGGCTCTGGATGGATGGAATAGTACATGGATGTGTCATGGATTTTTAAATATCATTGTGATTAAATATCATAACCTGAAGTGACACTGCTGGCCATGGTGTAGGTGTTGTTCAGCTACATGCTCTGAGCTGTAGAAGGAGCAGCTGAGCTTCAGAGACTGTGTTGACCAAGTCTATATCAAACCAACTACATTTTAAAATGCTGTTTACATACACATTTTTGCCGTTTCCATGGTGGTTTCTGAATCTCTTTTTCACTCTTTTCAGTTGGTAAATGAGACAAATGGTTGAGGTGGGACAAACACCTGGCTTAAAAATAATTATTTTTTCCTTTCAGTATTAATCTGGACCCTCACTCAATTTATCCAAAGAAACACAAGAAAAACAGTTTCAGACCAGAGACAGATTTAATTCATGTGGGTGATGCTGCTGAATCTGTTTACAGAATAACTTGATATGATGTTCAACAGAAACCCTCTCAGTAAATTGATGATGCCATAGTGATGGCTGGGGTCTGTGTGTGTGTGTGTGTGTGTGTGTGTGTGTGTGTGTGTGTGTGTGTATCATCATGGCCAGATGTGATCCTGGAGACACCTACTGTAGCAGGAACTACCACAGAGGTGTTTTTGAATCACAGGTAATCTCAGTTTGTCTGTTGTCACTATGACAGCATCACAAAAACGTCAATGAGAACAGCTTGCTTGTGAATTCAGCTGTATTAAAATACTGTATGTGAGCACAGAGAAGAGAAGAGAGCTGAGACCAGCTGATACTAAACTGAAACCAGCTGACACTTGAATGAAACCAGCTGATACTAGACTAAACCAGCTGACACTAGACTGAAACCAGCTGACACCAGACTGAAACCAGCTGATGGTAGACTGAAACCAGTCGACTCTAGACTGAAACCAACAGACTCTAGATTTAAACCAGCCTATACCATGCTGAAAGCTGATACCAGACTGAAACTAGCTGATATCAGACTGAAACTGAAACCAGCTGACACTAGACTGAAACCAGCTGATACTAAACTGAAACTGAAACCAGTTGACACTCTGCTGAAACCAGCTGCTACTAGACTCAAAACAGCTGACACTAGGCTGAAACCAGCTGATACTAGATTGAAATCAGCTGGTACTAGACTGAAACCAGCTAACAGTATGAAGCTGAATGATGATGCAATATGATGATGTCATGAATATAATAATTCACCTATCACATCTTCTAGCAACATTCAGTGACTTTTCCAGCAGCCTCAGATATTTAACATTAATAGTTGAGATCCCACAACAGTTTTCAGCTACATCGTCATGTTTGCACATTGACCAAACATGGTACAGACAGACACTGGGTTTAGACCTGGTTTGGTTTTATATTCTAATTGATCCCAATAAGGGGAAGCCAGTTTAGAAGATGAGCCATGTTCAAAGCAGCTTTCAAAGATGTTGCTTTGACTGGAGGCAAAACCGTTGTTTTGAGAGATTGTGTCTCACTCCCCCTTGTGGTAGTGGGAGAGAGTTCTGTAGAGAACTGAGAGAACTGTAAGACGTGGTGCTTGAGAAACTGATTGATCATAGAGAGGTTGAGAAGCTCCATTACAGTGCGAATGTGTCAAACAGAATAGCTAATGTTGCTAGTAGAGACAAACACACACAAACACACACACACACTCTCACTGAGTGCTCCTGGCTCTGCACTGTGAAGTATGGATTGGCAATGCTGTGATATGCTTGGGGGTGTAAAACAAACTCTTTCTCCTTCTCTCTCTCTATTATACACACACACACACACACACACACACACACACACACACACACACACACACACACACACACTTTTAAACTTCAAAGTGGAACAAGAACAAACCAGTGGCTTGACCAGAGGAAAAAGAGAGATGAAGAGATGAAGATGAAGAGTTGAAGAGAGAGGGAGGAGAGAGAGGAGAGTCTACAGACAGAGTGAGGGAGGGACTCACAGATTACTAATCAGATTTATCAGACTTCCTCTGACCTCAGTCAATTTTAATCAAATTGTGGGTTTTATTGTTTTATTGAAAATAATATTCTTAAAGCAGGACCCCAAGATTCAAAGATCAACTATAGTTTTGAGGACAATGCTTTGACCAAGGGCAATGAAAGCACATCTTTTGAGATGATGAAAACCCATTTAAACAGGAACAAAGGTGCTCACGCCACACAGAAAGTCCTCTAAGGCCAGCTCAAACACATTTTCACACCTAAAGTTGGTTTGCTTTGGTCCGATTCATTTGATGAGTTTGTAAACTTGTAGCATTTTCCCCTTAGTTTGGTTTGCTTTCACACAAAGAAAAAAATCTAATGAACCAAAATGCATCATTATAAACCACATTAGAACATTCACTCCACTTATTGGTCACATTGTCTGGCTTAAGCAGGAAAGAAAACACAGGAAGAACACTAATAGAACCATCAAGCTCAAATTTGTGAGTTCACCAGCTTGTGGGGTCAGATTGAGTTCAGAATTATTTCTCACCAAAATGCTCCAGAGTCGATTGGGACTTGACAAAGACCGGGTCTCAGTGCGATTGTTTTGATCCACACTCGAGTATTCACACCTGCCCAAACGAATCATACCAAGGGGGAAAACGAACCAGGGTTAAACCGGATAAAAAAAAGCACCGATGTGAAAACACCTAGACTGTGGAACAAGTGCAAGTGTTTTTGATTAACCACTGACATTGTTCTAGTAATCAGTGATGTTGTTATGATAACCATTGACGTTGTTATAGTAACCAGTGACATTGTTATAATAACCAGTGACATTGCTATAGTAACAAGTGACATTGTTATAGTAGCCATTGACATTGTTATAATAACCAGTGACATTGTTATAGTAGCTAGTGACATTGTTATAGTAACCAGTGACGTTGTTATAGTAACCAGTGACATTGTTATAATAATGTGACATTGTTATAATAACCAGTGATGTTGTTATAGTAACCAGTGACATTATTATAATAAAGTAACATTGTTATAATAACCAGTGACATTGTTATAGTAACCAGTGACATTGTTATTATGAGGAAGCGTTCTTAGTTGGTTTGCCTCTATAATAGAAAATACACTGTGCTGCATTAATGACAGATAGAAGACACTGTAGCCAGTGGACATCAGAATGGCTGGAAGATATTCACTGATCTGTGTTTGTTAGTCTAATGATGTATTCTTTATTTTATTTTGAGGTTCACTGAGCAGAAATGCATAATGTGGGCATTATATTATCTCTACTACCATCCACTGCTTCTATATTGTAGATAAAGACAGGATTTACTGCCCAAACTCTTCAAAATGACTCCATCAAAGTCTCTATAGTTTTCTTAATGATGTTAATGAAGTTTCTTGTCCAGTTGTTGTCAACCAGGATGCAGATGTCAACAGTCTGTAGCCACAGAATTCTTTCTATGATTTTAGTTCAACTTTATCCATTTTGTTTGATATTATTTTTGATAATGTCATTACTGGTGGAGACAAAGCAATAAGTCCTCTCTCCTCCTCCGCTGGTTTCTAACTCATTTTGATTTATTTTTTCCTCTTCTGGGATTAACAAACATCAGTGAGCTAAACCCAGAATTTGTGTGTAATACTGCACTGACAGCACAAACTCTCTGGAGGTTCCCTCATGTTACTGAGTCTGCACCGCCTTCAGTTGGTACAGCAGCACTTTCAGGGATTATGGATGTTAGAACAGTCAAGTGCACCCAAAGTCAAGGCACAAAGTAAATCTAATACTCCAGATAGAAATAATAATATTCAGAGAGAAACATTTACATGGTGTAGAAAACATGCAAAACAAAGTTTAAAAGAGGATAGTGACAGCAGGTCTGATCCTCAGGCAGCTCAAAAGCAGAGGTTCAACAGTCTAACTCACACAGGCTCTACAGTCTGCTTGTCACCACTGAGCATTGTGACTGCCCATATCAGTACAGCTGCATCCTGATCATGTTTGATTTCTCTGTATGAGGGAGTGTGTTCTCCCATCTCTAATGTCTTTGAAGTCTCACACCAAGAATTAGTTAATTTATTAATTAATTACTGTCTCTTGTTAATGTGTTGAATGATACTAAGCAGAAAAGTCACCAGCTCTGTCTTCAGTACTGAGTCTGAACCTGAACTGGTAAAACTGTGGGCTGTAAAGAGATTGAAACCTCTGCAGTGATATTTCTTTGTTGTTTTGTCACTACACACTACACAATAATTGTTTAATACAATTATTTACAATTATTGCAGGTTAAAAACAAGATTATGGCACCAAACAGATTGAAATGCAGCAGGTCCTGCTTCAGTTATAACGCACTTGGCTGGTCTTGCTGCGAGAAACTGCAGGAACGAAAACTGAAAAGTAATTTTAGTGTGATTTTATTTCCAGTCTGATGGAAGGAAAAACAAAGTATTATTAGAGTGATATGATCTTGTGATTGATCAGATATTAAGATAGCAGATAAAAACAAGCAGCAAAATGAGGTGCAAATTCATACTGTGTCTAGTGTTGTATTTTGTTGTTATGTTTTGACATGAACAAGCAATCACGACCACGCCCACTTAGGAGAAAGGAAGTGTATCCCATTTTATACCATTGGCGCTGTCTGTAATGTGTTATCTTCTGTATAAAGTATCCTTGGCTGGGATTGGATCTTCTTGCTCCCTGCCTTTGTGGCCACAGTGCTGCACTTTATGGTACGTTTCTGCCTCCTGTGGATCAGTGGAATAGTTCGAAACTCGACTTGACTGTTGGCATGTCCAAATGAGACAAACAGAATGGGGACACATTCATAAGAAAACTCCTCCAGGGTTACTAGAGGTCAGAAACTTTTAATTTAACATAAAACACAAGACAAATCTAAATCTAAATCTGTGGAATGTCTTTAAAACGATAGTTATCGCAGCCACCGCACTTGGCAGAAGTTACCTCCTGCTCTTTGGGGACTGGTTGGCATTGAAGTCGCTCCCTTTAGACGTTGTTCAACTGAGGGCCGAACTGTACGTTTCAGACCTTGGGACCTTACAGGGTTTTCAAGTGGGCACCCCACTTCCGTGGTGTTTCGTCAACTGGCCCACGACACCTCAGTGGAGCTTGACAGCAGAACCAGCATCCTGGAACTGCTCCCTCGGCCCTTTCGGTCTTCACAATTCAGTCCTGACCCCCCTCTCCTCTGCCAGCCTGGTTTAGCCACTGCTCGCTTCTCTTTAGCCACAGCCATCTTGATGCCGTTTCTGCCTCCCTTGAAGTGTCGTTCACCAGGTTCTTGCGGGTTGCACCTCTGACCCTGAGCATCCCCAGTGCTCTACAGAGTGACTCCAGGGAAGCCCCTGCAACCAACCTCCACTGGTAAGTTCCAGGCTCTCCACCCTGCTGGCCCTCCAAGATGAGGGACTGATATTTGCTCAGCTTGCGTTCATGTGCCTCCTCGATCCTTTCCTCCCAGGGTACCGTCAGTTCTATCAAGGCAACCTGCTTTGTTGTCCGGGACCAGAGCACAATGTCTGGTCGGAGGTTGGTAACTGCTATCTCCTCAGGAAACTTGAGTTGCCTTCCGAGGTCGACTCTCATTTCCCAGTCCTTTGCTGTACCAAGGATCCCTGCACATTTGTCCTGCCTGCTTGCCTTCTCCCCAGGCCTGAGAAAGCCGATGAAGCGGGGGCCTTTGTCTATAATCTAAATCTCTTAATTTATTTATTTATTTCAACTCTTGATGATATGAGGAACCAAACTGCCTCTCTCTCTCCTTCTCTGGCTCGTCTCAGTCACTTTCTTCTTTGTGCCTGTAGATTTTACTCTAATCTGCCGCAGTGCTCAGTGGGAAATAATAAATCAGTTTCACCAGATATGTCAAGAATTTCTGTTACTTTCTCCAATATTTTTACACCCTTCACATAACATGTTAAATAGATGTTGTACTTTTTGGCACCTACTGAAAATCTTAAATCAGCTCCTTCTTTTGCAAACTTTTAAATCACTGGCTGGAACAATGTTATTCTCTAGAGAACAGTTTAGTCTTCAAGTGTCCTCTGTTCAGAAAATTTTGTTTTTCTTTAATTTCTGCCTTCTGGTATTTCCTCAGCATTTTCCTCTGGCAGTCATATGCCTCATGTCATTGGTGCTTCCCAGTTCCTTAATTTGATTGTTCATCGTTCCTCACTTGAAATCGATCCAGTCATTCATGTTGAAGGCCGTCCCAAAGCTCTTGTTTCTGCTCTGAGGAGCAAGGGGGGGGAGGGAAATCTCTGAGGAGGGAGCAGGGATCTCTGAGTAAATGAGGTCATAGGAGACCATCTGTCACGGAGGTCTTTTACCGAACAGACACACCCCTTTCTTGGACACCTGTTGGTGATTGGATGCTGTAGCTGATCAGACTGAGCTGAACCTGCTTCGTCACATGTCACACACTGACCAACACTGACTGGTCAGTGAGGTTCCTTGGGGAGGGTCATCCCCAGGTGTGAACAGTGAGGAACTGTGAGCGAGTGAGTTCCTTTGTCTGTGGAACAAAGAAACATGTAGTCTCTTGAATGAGTCCCAACACCACAGTATATTTATTTATACCCAGCGTCTGTTTTCCGTTCTTCGTCTGGCCCTTCACCTAGGACCAATCTGCCTTGGGAGACCCTACCAGGGGCAAAATGCCCCCGACAACATAGCTCCTAGGGATCTAATCTCCGGGGCAGAAGTCGCCGACGTAGTGAAACAACTGCGCGGTGGCAGAGCCCGGGGGTTGATGAGATCCGCCCTGGGTATCTCAAAGCTCTGGATGTTGTAGGGCTGTCTTGGGTGACACACGAATTACACTCCTCAGCCTCCCTGGTAAGGTCTATGCCAGGGTACTGGAAAAGAGGGTCCGATCGATAGTTGAACCTCAGATCGAGGAGGAGCAATGTGGTTTTTGTCCTGAGCATGGAACTGTGGACCAGCTCTTTACCCTCGCTAGGGTGCTGGAGGGAGCATGGGAGTTTGCCAATCCAGTCCACATGTGTTTTGTGGATTTGGAGAAGGCTTACGACCGTGTTCCCAGGGGCACCCTGTGGGGGGCACTCCAGGAGTATGGGGTGGATGGCCCCTTGTTAGTGGCCATTAAATGCCTGTACAAAAGGAGTGTGAGTCTGGTTCGCGTAGCCGGCAGTAAGTCGGACCTGTTCCCGGTGAGGGTTGGACTCCGCCAGGGCTGCCCTTTGTCACCGGTTCTGTTATAACTTTTATGGACAGAATTTCTAGGCGCAGCCGGGTGGTGGACGGGTTTGGTTTCGGTGGCAGGAGGATCTCGTCTCTGCTTTTTGCAGATGATGTGGTCCTCCTAGCTTCATCGAATGCCGACCTTCAGCTCTCGCTTGGGAGGTTCGCAGCCGAGTGTGAAACGGCTGGGATGAAAATCAGCACCTCCAAGTCTGAGGCCATGGTTCTAAGCCGGAAACGGGTGGATTGCCCGCTTCGGGTCGGGGGGGAGGCTTTGCCTCAGGTGGAGGAGTTTAAGTATCTCGGGATCTTGTTCACGAGTGAGGGTAGGATGGAGCGGGAGATCAACAGGCGGATTGGGGCGGCACACCCAAGGCCGTCAGCAGTGATGCGGACGCTGAATCGGTCCGTTGTGGGGACGAGGGAGCTAAGCCGGAAGGCGAAGCTCTCAATTTTCCGGTCGATCTACTATCCGATCCTCACCTATGGTCATGAGCTTTGGGTAATGACCGAAAGAACGAGATCGCGAGTACAAGCGGCCAAAATGAGTTTCCTCCGCAGGGTGCCGGGCTCAGCCTTAGAAGATAGGTATGAGGGAAGCTCAGTCATCCGGGAGGGACTCGGAGTAGAGCCGCTGCTCCTCCATGTCGAGAGGAGCCAGTTGAGGTGGTTCGGGCATCTAGTGAGGATGCCTCCTGGACGCCTCCCTGGGGAGGTGTTTCGGGCATGTCCCACCGGGAGGAGACCTCGAGGTCGACCAAGGACACGCTGGAGGGATTATATCTCTCGGCTGGCCTTGGAATGCCTCGGGATTCTCCCGGAGGAACTGGTGGAAGTGGCTGGGGAGAGGGCCGTCTGGAACTCTCTGTTGAGGCTGCTGCCCCCGCGACCCGGATCCGGATAAGCGGGAGACGACGAGACGAGACGAGTCTGTTTTTAGTGCTCCACCTTTTCTAGTTGGAAATCCTTAAACTTTCCATAAAGGCGCTGGTGTCGTCATGTTGCTTCTTTTCAGGTAACTAATCAGATGGGGAAGGATTTGTCACCCTGGTAACAAAGAACATGGAAAAGAAGCTTGCTCTGGCTGTGTGATGTCAGACAGAGACAGTAACAGTAGTGATGTCACCGTATCTCTGAAGGATGATGTCATACACCCACATCCTCCTTCCTCATGAAAAAACAATGTTAGCAATAAAAAGTTAGTCATTGTATGATACTATCATACAACGCCATGTTGATATATTGTCAAGATATTGCTGTCATATTGTTGTCATAGAAACTAAACCCACGTGCAGCGCTTTTTAAATGAAGTGCTTCCCAGCACCCTGCCAGCTAAACAATACATGGACACACCTTAATCTGTATAATGATTAATAATAAATTCTGGGAGAGGAGGATATTTTAAACATTAAACACATTTCAAAAACATATGAGGCTGATCATATCAGAACTGCATGTTTCTACATCTGTAAAAACTGTTTATTGTGGTTGCCTTTTTTTTTGTCAGTAGTGAAATTGACTCTCATCCTGCAAGAATCCCTCAGGATTTAGCCTCTAGTCTGATTGTCAGACTACTTATGTGTCTTACCTTGTCTGCATTATAATATATTATATGTTAAACATTCTCAGATTACTGGTGAGAACAACAAAGAAAGACCAAAGCTACAAAAATAAGGCCACCCAGAATTGTTTTCAGATCTTAGAATTCTCAAAATCCTAACTTTACTTCATTTATTTATTTTATTGATCATATAAATGTACTTTGTATATTTGTGTCCCTTTCTGCAACATTAATGTTTTTCTTCTTCTGACAGAATAATAATAATGATGATGTGTTAGTGATTTTGACGTACCAGGCTTTGTTCCCTCCCATTGTCTTTAAGGCTTTCTGTACTTTAGTGAGGCCTGCACACAATAACCCACAGGGCCAATCATTAGGATGATACTGTGGGCTGTGTGCTGTGGGACCTTGTGGGTTGAGTGTGGATTTGCTCTAGTCTACACTTAAGACAAAAAACCAATAGTAGCCCCACAGGGGCTTGTTTGCTACAAAACTGCTGGACCAGCTTTCTTCCCTCATGAACATTTTTATTTCTTCTTCTTTTTTTCAAAATTTAACTTGTATATTTCAGCATTGAGGTGACCTCATTGTTCACCTTTTTCTTCTCTGGGGAAATCCTTCAGGAGGAAATCAGGAAAAAGACAAGAAAAAGAGAGGGGAGAGATAATAGAGCACAGAGTATAAATATAATATACAGTACATATATATATATATATATATATATATATATATATATGACACTGGCAACACAGCCAAACCAAGACCAGACCAAGACAGACCAAGACAGATCAAGACAGACCACGAAGACCAGGATAACCCAAGACTGAAACAGACCAAGACAGACCAAGATCAAGACAGACCACAACAAACCAAGAAAACTAGGACCAAGACAGACCAAGACAGACTAAGACCAAAGGAACACAGACCAAGATAAACCAAATCAGACCAAGACAGACCAAGATCACGACAGACCAAGACCAAGACAGACCAAAACTAAGACAGAAGACCAGAAAAACCAAGATAAACAAAGACAGACCACGACAAACCAAAGCAGACCTAAACGAACCAAAGGAGACCAAGACAAACCAAGTCTCAAACAGTTAAGTTACCTTCCTCTTACAAGATGCCAGAAATTACAACAGTTGCATCGTGTTTATTACAGGATTTTTTGAATCACACTGTTCATGGTTTCTATTTTTACATGTTCAGTGTGAGAGCAGGTGAGGTTGTTATTTGAGAGTAATTGTAGATTTTTCAGTAGGTAAAATGAGAACATCTACAGCTGTATAATTTAATGTCGATTTCAGATGAATATTTCAGCAGAGTGCTGGTTTCTGTTGACTGTGTGTCGATGTTAGAGATATATAAATGTTGCAGCAGTGTGCTGTGCTCAGCTTGTTGCTGGGATGCTCTTCATGTATATATGAGTGTGAGAGATGGTGCTGATGAAATCAATGGTAATACGCCTCTCATCTGCCACTGTTGTATATTTCATAGAAGATCTGAACCAATTCTTCTGTGTCCTGGAGACAGAATTAAAATGTTTTCTTCTTTTTCACACAGAAGAAAATGTTCCACATATTTCAGTCTATAATGGATAAGAATACTGGTTTTAGATAGTGTGAACATAGAGTAAGTGAAACGTAGACTCTAATCTGTTTCATGTGACATTAGACACCGACACATGTACATCACAGGAAAAGGTTAGCTATTAAAAGGTTAGCTAATAATTATGCCAAGTAAATACCTCTAATTATTTGCTAATTGACTCTGTAATGTTGACATCACTCTATTTTGGCGGCGTAAGTTAATATGTAAATAATACAAGTTACTGATATATTGAAGTTGCTTCCTGATAAGGTTCATGTTAAGGAGGTTAGTGAAGGAGGCTGGAGGTTCAAATATTTTTGACCTCTCTGACTTCTGTTTCCACTGCTTGAATACGCCTTTCAAATGATGAGAGCAGATATATTAATAGACCACAGAGTGCAGTGAGCTCCACTTGTGATGTTGGTCTGAGGTCCCGTACATCAGAAAACCATGCTGATACTAAACTGACAAAGAGCAGTGAATGTGTCTATTGTGTAAATTGTTATAGGCCTTCTACATACAACAGAGTCAGGACATCATCTTTGTTTACTGCTGCTTTCTGTCAGAATGTAAATGGTCATCCGTTTCTTAACATTTGGAAAGTTGTGGTCGTTCCCACAAACTGTTTCTGTACAACTCAACTACAACCTAAACAGGCTTGTAAAATCTGGAAATAAAACATTGTTTTTATGTGTAATCTAAAAACTTGAATCTGTTGCTTTTGGCTGAATAAATAAATTGAAAGACTATTTCTCATATGTGAAACAATATCAGAGGGTCTGATGGTTCAGTCTCCTCCTGGGTGAAGTCGTTCTTTTCAAATACAGTAAATGTGCTGATGAAGATGAGTTAGAGAAGTAAAGTTAGACTAGAAAAGAGCAAAGGAAGAAGACTGTCATAGAAAAGCAGTGGAGACAAAGTTCTTGTAAACACAGCTGGGTAGCAGTATGGATTGGTTTAATATTTGTATTTAATATGTATTATATATAATAATAATGTAATAAATATAACAGGTGAATGAAGCAGGATCGGCCTCAGTTTGACAAACACTCTTTATGATGACATTTAGTTTGAAATACAGTAAATCCTTTCTGGGTATGAAGATTATTATACTGTGTAATATTTTTTAAAAATATACGTAATACACAAAAAATAATAAACAATCAAACTGTTACACATCAAATTTAAACATGCAGGAGACAAAAAAATGTTTACAACTAGAACATTCCTGGACAAATTTCAAATGTGCCTGCTTCTTGGTGCGTATATTTCACTCTTCTCGTTTCAATCTGTACAAAGGTCGTTACTTTCAGTTTCATTCATGTTGTAAAGATTGATCCTGCACTGACCTCAGTCACTGCAATTGTCCCTCAAAAAGCCTTTTGAAGCTGTTACGATTGGCCAAAATAACTTGACGATGGTGTTTATGTGTTTCTGTATATATATATATATATATATATATATGATCAAAATAACTTGACAATGGTGTTTATGTGTTTCTATATATATATATATATATATACAGAAACAAATAAACACCATATATATATATATATATGTGTGTGTGTGTGTGTGTGTGTGTGTGTGTGATTGTGTGTGTGTTTTTGTGTGTAGTGGTAGAGCTGCCCAGCAGAACCTCCAAGTAAGTTCTTTTTACCTGGTTGAGACTCTTATTTTGAAGGTGAATATCAAAAAAAGTAAGCTGGTGTTTGCGTGTGTCTGTATATGTGCGTGTGTATTGTTGTGTGTGGCAGTGGAGCTGTCTACCATAGAGTCTCCAAAAAGCTTGTGTTACCAGGTTGAGACATATATACAATTAATATCCATATGAAGGTGATAGAGTTTGTGTGTCTTTTAACCTTCACACAGCCATTTGAAGTTGTCAGGACTGGCCAAAATGACCTCACAATAATGGTTTTTAACCAAAAATTTCCTTACAATTATAGAAAGACATGTACACATATGCAAAGAACCACAAATCAACACGCACACACAAGTACGGGCAAATACACCGTGTTAATTTATCTTAGAGTTGCTCTCATACCTGAGTTAAAAGGCTAAGAAACAATGAGTTAAATTAGCCAATCAGAATCAGCTTTGCCCAGCTCTATATTTTAGTCAATAGGAGAGGTGGAGGGTACTCCACTCACTTCCTCAAAAACTGTAAAAGATATCAGAATGAGAGCAAAGCTGGGTGATACTGGACAAAAACAATATCATTTTTCATATAAAAATTGTCAATGAAGGTTGGAAATTGTGGGATTTAAAAGGGCTTGTCTGACTTTTTTTGAGGAAAATTTTCAGGGATGGCAGTTGCGGAGTTAGCTCCAGTTAGCGAGTGGAGCTATGCCTAAAGACAGCAGACATTGCTGAAGATGTAATAAATAAATCAACACCACACTAAGCAAGGGAGAGAGGGAGAGAGAGAGAAGCTAGTGCTAAGTGCTGAGCTAAAGTAACTAGCAGATCTGAACAGCATGTAAACAACTGCTGAGTTAGTGAAAGTCACTAAAAGGAGGAGAGATCTCTGAGTACTAGAGCAGAACTAGTTTAAGTTTAAATGTACAATAGGTAGTTAGACACTGTGATGAAGAAAACCAACATTAACTGTGTCCAGACAGAGCAGCAATAAACTCTACTAGTAATAGAAACTGACTGGAGATGGGACACCAGACTGACATCAGCATGTCACCACATGAACAGTGTCACTACTATTAGTGAAAAGACATCAGTAGAAGTAAATCACTCCACAAAAAGTTCTCTAATAAAAGTCAGTTAAAATGTTTCTGAGTAAAGGTGTTACTGCGCTACATTTGAAAATGGGGATGGAGGGGTAAAACGGGTGATAGGGTGATAATAATAATTTATTATCAAACTATAAAATTAAAGAAAATCTTTACGTCACCAGATTTATCAGTTCCCAGGTGAGAACAGCAATGAAATGAACCAATTAATTGCAGTTAGGCACTTTGGAGCCTGAGCATACACCGGATAATTATTAATATACTCAGTTGGCAATTTATTATTGAAATAGTTTTAGACAGTTGTTGATTCAATTGATCACTGTGGAGGCTGTAGTGTATATTAAATTATACAGAGGTATTTCTGTTATACAGCCTACCTTCAGTGATAAAAATGGGGGGTTGGTGGTGTGTGTGTGTGTGTGTGGGGGGTGGTAGCAAATCCACAGTATACCCACTACAATAAAGTAGACTACACCACTGTACACAACCACATAAACATACACGCACACAATGTCAGCATGTATAAGGCTGACAATTGGCACATGCTGATTTGCCGTATACATGCTCCCATACTTGAGAGTAAAAGGGGTAAGAGTTAATGAGTCCAGCCATTAGCCAATAAGAATCAGCTTAGTCCATTTCTGCCTGGATACTGCGTTAGACCTGAGACCTGAATTGCAGTCTATGGGAGAGCTACTATGATGGTTGGTCCCTGTACCTCGAAGCCCAAATTAAATTGAATATGTCTGTTCAATATGTATTTACTGTTGTACTGTCCAGTCTGAACTGTAATCTTTCTCTATGAGCATTAACGTAAACAGCTGTGTGTATGTTTGTGTGTATGTTTTTGTGTGTGTGTGTGTGTGTGTGTGTGTGTGTGTGTGTGTGTAGAGGCTCTTTGTGTGGCTGTGTTTGTAAACATCACAGATCTCTGTGATGTTTACAAACACAGCCACACAAAGAGCCTCTTAACGAGCTGATTCGAACACCTGTGTCTAGCTGGTAGGCACAGAGCTGACGTGGATCTGGGTGTGATTGTAGTTTGGTGAGCCTCTCAATTGCTATTTGTGAAAAAGCGGTAACTCCTATCAGAACCATGAGCGGACCATGACTGGCAAAGGACCTTTGTGCACTGCATATCTGGCTTTGAAAAAAATGTCACGTCTCCATTTCTAGGGAAATCAGCTCCTGAATTTGTATTGCAGTCAATCGGAGAGGTGGAGGGTACTCCCATCGCTTTGAGGCTAATGTTCAAATTCTGTAATTCTCTGTGCTCATGTAGACACTTTCAGCATGAATTTGTCTATTATAGAGGAAGCCGTGATGTGTGAAGACTGAAATATGTGGCCGCGAGGACGAGTCACACAGAATTTTTCCAGAGGAGTTCTAGAGCTTCTCCCATTCTAGCTCTGAACATTCCGTGCAATAAACACCCATTATAATGTCTGAAACGGTCTAAAAATGACATAAAACGTAAACTGCAATTTTGTGTAAATTGTAGTAGTTTTCAAAATACCGATTTAACCCAGAAGAGTCTCAGGTCTTGTGACCTGTTTAACGTTTCAACCATTTTTCTACATCGAAGTATGACGCAGCATACCCCCATTCATTCTCTATGGGAATTTTTTCGACTTTTATCGCCATTTACGTCACCATGATTACTCAAATGGCTTAGAAAAGTTAATGCACACCATTTTCAATCAAGCCACACGCATTGATACATATATTGTCTTACGCGCCGAAATTTCGATACAGAACATGTGTAAGATGAATAAGTATGCAGAATAATAATATATGCCTTATTGCATTGCAGGCACATAAATATATATTATATAAACATGTTTTATTCTGTCTCAGATTCAGACCTGACTAATCTTAATTTCTTATTTCTTTATCTGACGGAGCCATGAAAACTGTGTCTGTGACTTCATGGTTAATAACAAGTTAGTGATTTCTTTCTCTGCAATGCAAGACACTCACTTTCTCATCTTTATATGGTTGAAGTAACAGCAGAAGAGCAGTGTCTGTGTACATGTTTTATGTGAATGCGCTGATCAACTACTAATTGTGTGTAAATGTGTGTGTGATGCAGTATTTGGTACTCATCCCCCTTCACCTTACACACTGTGTGTTGTAAAGAACGTGGCTTTAGGGACCAACTGTACAGACACAGACTCAGAGGCAGAGTATCGTTTGCAAGTAAAGATGGGATTTATTTACTAAAAGGTAAAGAGAGTTCTGGAGCTTATCTGGTATTAGGTTCTGGGTTAGTTTGGGGCAGGGGTCTCCTGGCAGGAGAGGGGCTTTGTGTGAGGCTGGTCGTTGTGAAGGGACGGAAGCAGGCAGGGGTATGCAGAAGCAGAGGCAGGAACAGGGCAAGCTGGCTTGAGGGGTTCAGGATCCACAGGGAGTCCTTGAGACCAGTACACTTGAGTCTGGCAGAGCTGAGTCAGATAGGGATCCGGGCCCACAGGGAAGCATGGACTTAGAACAGGGAGCGGGAGTCAAGTGAACAGGACACGTAGAGGCAAGGTTAGTGCAAGCAAGCAAAACAAAGAACAACTAGTGAAGCTAGAGTGAACCTGGGCTCAGACAATCTGGCATGAGTGGATGAAAGAACCACAAATGCAAACACAATAACTTTTGTTTTCCCATTTTTCATCAGCTGAAATAAAAGATCTAAAACTTTTTCTAACCACTCAGAGGATGTCTTTCTCCCAAATGTTGTTCACTAATGTGTTTAAATCTGTGTTAATGAGCATCCACCTGACAAGTGTGTCATATCCAGCTCACACAGCATGATTACTTTACTGATTATTAGAGATTATTATTTCAATTCATGAAAAATCTGAGTAAAAGCAAAAGTGTTGTGTTTATATTTTTGTTCAGTATAAATAATCTCTTCTGAAGCAAAGTGGTCCATGGATAACATGTGAGAGGACAACAATCAGTGAGATAATCAGAGATTATTACAGTCTACAGGAGGTGATGTTACACTTTTAGGTGTTTAAGAGGATGATGACGATGAGAAGAGGCAGTGAGAGTTTTATAACAACAACACAAAAGTGCAAACTTCTGTGACAGAATGTACCAATAAAAATACTAAAATATGAAACACTTCTCTGCAGCCTGATTATGATGATGATGATGATGATGATGATGAATGATGATGATGGTGATGACATGGTGCACATATTAAATAATTACATTAATTAAATCTATTTTGGTAAAATGTGGTTAAATTCCACATTCATTCAGATGAAGTGACTATAATTCAGACAAATGTTTTCTCGTCGTGGTTCAAACGTGGTTGATCTGGCAAACACAGTGGATTGTGTCGTTGCATTACTACAATAAAGGTTTTAAATTGGTGGTAAATGCCACTTAAAAGCGACTGTTCTATGACTGGTTCTTGGACAAATGCATTGTCTGTAGACTGACGGACAAAAAATGGAAATTTGATCCATTTAAAATTAAATCTGCAGCACAATAAAGTGTAAAAAGTAAAGGCGTTTTCAGTAGTTTCTGACACATGCTCTGAATTTGCATTCATTTGAATATGTATGCATTTGGTGAGGCATGCATGCATAAATCAAATGACAGACAATACAGAGTAGGGAATTTAAATCCTCATATTGTCATGTGTAACTTAACATTGCTTATCTGAAATGACAAACCATATATTTGGCTGCATGAGGAGGACATGTTGGTGTTTGTGTTGGAGAGCTGTGCTTTAAAAACATGCAGCAACTGTACAGTATCTCTATATTTTATTCTGTTCCTATCCTTCCGCTTCTTCTTTATTTCATTGATGGGCTTTGTATTAGTTGTATCTGTACCTCAGCTGATACTAACCCTGCCTGGTTTATATACTGGTTTGGATTAACAGTACCAGTTTTTAACTGGTCATCTAAAATTACAAATGTTAGGTGTAGTATAGCCAGGTTCAAGGAGGATGTGGTTCCAGTGGGCAGGATTCACCTCTTCAAGGAGGGTCAGATTTTAATCAGACTTCAGAAGATACCACTACTGGTCATTTATTGAAACACTGTAAGCAACCTGATCACATGTGTCACATGTGACAAACTGAAGGAAGTAGTGTGATGTTATAGCATTGAAAAACCTGTGATGGAGGAAGTCTAGTTAGTCTGCTGTTGACGTCCTGATGCATTCTAAAAGTCACTGCTCAATGGTTAAAGAGGTAGAACTGGCAGTGACCAGTGACCTGTTTGGACTTTGAACACATGTGGCAGTGGAAATTGGGTCAGTTGCCTTTTTTAGCAGGTTTACCCACTTTTAAACAACCCGCTTATGCCCTCTAATTTTGTTATAAAAGGAGACCCCAGAGGACCCTAAAGTTAATAGACAAGAGAACCTGCTGGAGTCCATATGAACAGACTCTGGATCAGTCAGTCAGATCAGAAGGCACTTTGGAAAGTTTGTTTGGATTTTATACAATATGCCGAGGATTTGTGACTTTAGTTTGAAACAAAACCTAGAAGTAAATTGAGGACATGGTTGTCTTGGTTATTTAGCAAGAAAACAAAGCATACTTCTGAAATATGGTAAAGGTCTAAAATATAGGAATGGTGAGATGGATGAATGTAGGAATAAATTTAGAATGTTGTAGGGAACTAAAGAAGCAAGCAGAAACATTGATTTCTGGTTTGCATGTGAAAGGAGAGACAGGAGACTCAAGCACAGCTGCATGCAGCTGAAAAGCTATAGATAGACGGATTCATCACTTAACCAGATGAACCAGATTTGACACAAAAAATTAACTGACAACCAAGGAAGACGGCGCAAGAACATTACCTGAGCCTTAGTTAAGAATATGACGATAGTGAGGTTGTTGACCTTTGACTGTTAATTCTGTTATGAGGGACAATGATGATGAAGAGGTAGGTTTTAGCTATTGCTGAAATGGCTAAAAAAGGCTTTTGTAAATACCATATGAAGCCAGTCAGTCAATTTGGCTGTGTAGGCTGGAAACAGTCCGTCCCTGGAGCTCAGAGACTGACTGGAGGATTGGTGGGAGGCCAGCACCAGGACTAGGACAGGCATTCTGAAATGTATTAGTTAGCATTAGTGCATACAATGAAGTGAGGTGTGAGGTGAGAATAGTTGAACTGGTAACTGCTGTACAGGGCTGAAAATGGCACGAAATTATTGAAGTAAGGCAAGAATAACCAAATGAGTAACTGGTGACTTGGCGTCCATACCAGAAAAACAGGAAGTTTCTAAAGTGAGGGGAGAACAGCCAAATAAGAGACTGAGAAACCGGTGCTAATAATGGAAAGATTATGAGAGTGCTTAAATGGGGAAAGATGAACAAAGATCGAGGTCTGTGAAGGTTCTCAGTCCTCAAGTCATGGTTCTCCAACTGGTTGTAGATACTTGAAGACGTTTCACCTATGATCCAGGAGGCTTCTTCAGTTCTGACTGACAGGTGAGGTGACCCAGGTATTAAACCTGTGCGGGGTTATCAAGAGCCGCATTTCCACTGCAGGAACTTTCCCCAGGAACCTTCTGAGGAACTATGTGCATTTCCACTGCAGGAACCAGGGTCTAAATGTAGTTCCGGTGTTGATCGACCCTCAAAAAAAGTCCCTGGTCGGGGGTAGTACTTTCCAAAGGTTCAGGAACTTTGGGGGGTGCTGAATATTTCTGACTAGTAATCACTGCATTTTATTTCACCCGCGATTTTTAAAAGTCCAAAGCGAGCAAGCAACCACATTTTCCACACCACGAAACAGTCCCGGGAGAAGGTAAAAAAACTGAAACAGGACTAAGGACAAAAGGACAAAAAAATAAAGGACCACAACAACCAGAGTGGCTGAGGTTGCCACATGTCATGTATAATACAGGATCATCCCGTATTTGAAAATAAAATGCTGCATCCTGTATTGAATACAGGAGGCAATTATTACCTTATATTCTTGTTCATGTTATGTCCTCAAAGTGCTGTGATTAATGTAATGTCAAGTAATAATTTTGCATAATCTTCCCAGGACTTAAGGCCACGGTGGAAACACAGACAACAATAGGCCACAGGACCCTTTTAGTTCCTGAAGGAAAGAACTTAAAGTTCAAGGTACTTTTTGGTCAAAATGTGGCTATAGATGTCTTCTTCATTCCTCTTTCAAACCAGCTGTCCTCCCTGTCTGAAATATGTACATTGTTCTAACAGGCCTACACTGCATCAAACAAGTAAAATCTGAAAACCAGCATGTGACACCAGGTCAGACTTTTTACTCCTCCTTCTACTCCTGAAATCATAGTTTGTTAGGTAAGCAGGACTGGGTTGGAAACCTAGGAATGTACTGTGTAATGTAGCTGAGCTCCCACATGCATTGTCTCATTGAACTCACCTGAAGTTAAAGAGGAAATAAGATGTTCTCCTTTGTGAGTGGCCACTTTCCTTGAGTGTGTCCTCTGAGAACAGAAGTCGATTTGGCTTCTGAATGAGGAGGTTGGATTGGTTCAGTGTGGATATTCTGGAGTCAGTAGTGATGTGTCGGTCGCAAACGAGCCAGTTCAAAGCACTGGCTCTTTTATTTGAACGATGGGAGCCAGCTACCGTCCATCGGAGAGCCATTTTTTTTGTTGTAAATTAACACAAAGCAGAGTGATAGGATGAAGTTCTTCGTGCCACGGGCATTCGATGCACTGACTGCGTGACTGATTGTTGTGTTAATGACATGTGTGTGCCGTGCGACCAATCATGTGTGATGACAAGGATCATACCATCAAGCAGGGAGGGGCAGGGGAGCGCAGTGCACCACTAAATGTCTTCAGGTACAGAGCTGGAGGGAGAGGAGGAGAGAAAGAGAGAGGAGTGCGGTGCATAAGTAGCAGACAAGATGAGTGACAGTCGGAAACGAAGCAGCATTTGGATGCATTTTATTAATAGTGATAACACAAAAGCAGAACGCAGAATTTGTAAGATGAAGCTTTCATATCGAACAGGGTCGACAAACAACCTTCACAGACACATGAGAACTGTACATCCAACAATTCAGTTGGAAGAAAAAAGGCAGGCTAGCATGTCTACTACTGACAGTGCTTCTACTACAATTGTTGATGCTGCTACCCCTCAGGCATCAGGTGGTACAGCACAACCTACTGTAAGGCAGAGCTCTATCTAGTGCTCTATCTCTATCTAGTGCATAAACTGGCTATGCAGAAGGCCATGACCCCAGCAAGACAGAATGCAATTGATGAAGAATTGGCTAAAATGATCGCAAGAGATTTCCAGCCATTCTCACTTGTGGAGGACAAGGGATTTAGAAATTACACCCAGGCTCTCAATCCAACATATGTGCTTCCAAGCAGGAAAACACTCTCTCAAAACTACTACTGCTACTGCAGTTTGCCTGACAACTGATTGCTGGACATCAATTACATCCATTACATGTCACTTCATTAAGAAAATTATAAAACAGTGTCCTGTCTTCTGGACTGTTTTGAGTTCAGTGACAGACACACCGCAGAGAACTTAGCAGAGGAACTGCTAAGAGTGGCAAAAGAGTGGCAAGTTGAAAAGAAAATGGTTTGCTGTGTTAGTGACAATGCAGCTAACATAACAAAAGCCATTAAAATTTTGAAATGGACCCACCACCCATGTCTCGCACACACAATCAACTTGATGGTAAGAGATGCCCTGAAGGTAATGAAGCCTACTCTGGACAAAGTGAAGGCGATGGTGGAATTCTTCCATAAGAGCCCAATAACCACAGAGAAGCTGAAGTCTACTCAGCACCAGATGGGTATGCCTGAGCTGAGGCCCAAACAAGACTGTATTACAAGATGGAATTCAACATTTTATATGCTGAAACGGGTTTTGGAGTCCAAGGATACAATCATCTCTATCCTGGCCATTATCAATGCACCTGTTGATGCTCTGAGCCAAGAAGAATGGGAGGTACTGTGAGAGACATGCACTGTTCTGGAACCCTTTGAGCAGGTCACTGTGGAGATCAGCGCAGACAGGTACAGTGGACAGTTGTTATTATATTATTTATTATTATATGGTGGCACATTACGGGGCATATTAGAAGTGAATGTCAGTAATAATAAACAAGAATATTCAATTCAATTTATTTGTATAGCGCCAAATCATAATATAAATTATCTCAAGGCACTTTACAAGGTCAAAACTTTAAAGAGAGAAAGGTCCCACAACCAAGCAACCACTTGAGTATAAAATGAACAAAGTCCATATACCACATAATAAAAAAGTTAGAGAATTAGAGTTAGAGTTACTGTTTTCTCTTTTTTCAGCTATGTGACAGCCTCCAAAATGCTACTCCTGTGCAAGGGTCTGCAGAGAATAACAGCCTACCACCAGACAAAAGTGACCATGGGGAAAGTGACAGAGTTGGTGACTGCTCTCTGTACATCTATGGACAGAAAGTTCCACAGAATGGAATACAGCACTGTTCTCTCAGAAACCACTGTACTGGACCCGAGGTTCAAAAAGCTGGCCTTTAATGACAGCAGAGCTGTTGAGGCACTTCAGAGAGTAACAGCAGCAGCAGCAAGATGCAGCCCCAGCAGCCAGCCAGCTCCACCACCAGGAGGCCAAGAGGGAGAAGAGGGAGCACATGCACCAGAAGTGGAGCCACAAACGTCTGCTGTTTAGAGGCTCTTTGATGAAAGAGCAACAGAAGACACTGCAAGAAGGAATCCCTCAGCAGATGCAATACTGGAAGTAAGATCCTATCTTGAGGCGCCCCTTATCCAAAGAACCGCAGACCCTCTGAGCTGGTGGGAGTCCAAAGCTTCTGTCTACCCATGACTGATCAAGGTGATGGCAGGGAGACTGTGCATCGTAGCAACATCAGTTCCCTTGGAAAGGATCTTCTCCAAAACAGGACAGATAATAACAGAGAGAAGAAGCTCTAAGCTGAAGCACTTAGCCTTTCTCAATGCCAATCTGCCCTAAAGGAAATGTTAAAATGTATATTGTATATGTATATGTATAATACAACTAAAACTGTTGGATGCTGCTGTTTTGCATGTTGTAATTTATTTATTTTTATTTATTTTATTATTTGTTATTTATGTTATTTGACTGTTATGGTAATGTTCAGCATAAATAAAACATTTAATACACGTGTAATAGTGTTTGATGTTTTTACATTTAATCTTTTTATACCAAACATAATGTAAAATTACGGTATTCTAGAAATGATATGCTTTAGTATAATTGCATTGAATAATTAAAGTGATATATGTGCACACCACACATACTAATAGGTCAAAACAGCGCTAAATTTGGCTGAATTATAAAAGGCAGAAGTGGTAAAATGGAGAGCTGTTTGGGAGCCGTAAGAGCCGGCTCTTCTTGGTGAGCCAAATGAACCGGCTCACTAAAAAGAGCCAGAATTCCCATCACTAGGAGTCAGGCTGCAGATGTCCTTGTAGAACGGGTCTGTTAAACAGTCTGTTAGAGGAGATGAGTTAAAGACTTAAACATGTCAGAACTAATTACTGGTGGTAGCTTAGTTTAGCGTTGAGACTTGAATGCTCTGAGGTTTTTTACAAGTGTGAAACTGCGCCTGGGCTGCAGCTACAATGATCTCAAACAAAAGGAACAGTGGTTATCACTGTCAGCTGAAAGCCAGGTAGTCCTTGTTTGAATCCAGAACCAACTGACTGGGTTCTGTCTGTCTGGAGTTTACATGATACATATCCTCCTTCTCAGGGTTGTATCATCTAGACCAGCTACCATCATAAGCTATGCAGGGTCAGAGGTCATCATTAAAGATGGACTTTGAATATAAATTAACATCTGTTATGATAGTCATTGACAAAGTAGTTCACTCAGAGCTGATTAACCCTCTTAGCTCCAGGTAAATCTCTGTACTCTGCAATTTACTAGAGTTTTAGATCTGGTGTCTGTGGAGACTTTCTTGCTCTGTGCACCAGTGGTGACGTGTTTTACATCATTGAGTGAGGAAGTTGTTCTGTCTGTCTATAAACACATCTGGAGCCTTAGTTAAGCACCAGACAAACAGCTGCATGTCGTTTCTCTGACCCCAAGCAACACATCATGAAAGTTCCTAGGTGAAATACGTGGGTAGGAACCTTTAGCATGTTGTACTGTTTGCTTGGAGTCAGAGAAACAACATACAGCTGTCTGTCAGATGGTCGTGCCTTGAGCCTCATGTTTACAGTGTACATATAGATATCTGAACAGAACCATAGTGGCAGAGTTGGAGCAGCTACAGCAGCAGGAGTATGGTGGGGTCTGTGGCGGGAAAACAGGAAGAGTTGTAAAGTTTCATGGAGGCTTTGCTATGAAAAGTTAATACATGATTTCATATGTGTTTAGATCTATGATAGAGGAAGTTCAGGGAAAATGACCTGAAATCATAACGGAAATATGAGTGACCCTGACTGATGTAGTCAGTTGATCCTTGTACATTAGTTGTACATTGTACATTGTACATTAGTTTCTCATATAAGTGTTTAACTTTAGTAACACCCTCTACTAATTTTGTCCCTGCCTGATATTTAATTAAATACATTTTGAAGTGAATGAACAGTGTGAGGTATTGTTAGCCGACACTGGTCCTACACCAGTGAACAGTTCTCCACTGTTTTTTGTTTCTCCTCATTCATTCAGATTAATGAGTTATAGGCCAGTGGTCCATCATGTGAATGCCAAGCTTAAGCTCTGTAGGATAAACAGTGTTGTTGGTTAACCTTAATGTCTGGAAAAAACACTGACGCTCATCAGTAAATTGCAAAAAGACAGAAATAATGTTGAAGGTTGAAGATGAATGGACTCTGCTTTAATGTTTAAAAGATGAAGCTTCTTGATTCAAAATACATGTATTAACTGACTGAATGTTATCAGAACCAGCCAGTTAATGAGTCTGAATATCAACAAAATAATGTGTTGACAGAGTGTCTCATTAAAAGAACAATACATTGCACATTCTAAATTGAATTCACAGCTCACATTGGTTAGAGTTAACATTAATTTCCAGTATGAATAGAGCTTTGAAGCAAAGCCAACAATAAACACATGAATTAGTGATGCGCGGGTCGGCTTTTTTTTAACACCCGCCCCAACCCGACCAGTCAGGAGATCCAAACCGCCCTGCCCGACCCGCACAATATGTGCTGATAATGACCCGAACCCGACCCGACCCGAGGAAAAAAAACAAAAAACGCCAGTGAGCTTTTATTGCCAAACCTACCAATGAGAACTTATTTGTGACACTGTAAGCCATAGATGACAAGTATTTGCGCTAGATTCGCAGTAAAAATGATACAATTTCATGAAAGATTAATTGAGTACCAAACAACAACAAAGACCGAAAGATCGATTTTTACGTCATTCTTTATTGGATTAGACATCAAGCGCGCATACATGCCAAAACTTTAACATCTGATGTAACATCAGATCTGAGAACTCTATTATTTACTACTGTACTAACACTATTAGATTTGAACTGGTCTTCTTTGAACTTATTAATTGTTTAAATTGAAGTAGTAGAACAGAAAATTGAAAACTCCAAATTCAAAACCATAGGCCTATTTATGACAGCTGTTTGGAAGCACTGTGGAGAAAGAGGATGGAATCCACCATGCTGGGGTTTTGCCTGTTTTGACGCGCTTCCAGCACCCGACCTGCTGAGCTGAAAGCGCGTTCGCTCGATGCGCTGGTTGCAGGAACACAAAGCACTGCTCTTGCCAGCATCGAGAGGAGAGGGAAATCGTGACGGTGACGTCTCCAAAAGCCAAGGACGTCTTCAATGCAATCCTCAAGACTGAAGTGTGACTGCATGTAGCGCTGTATCTCATCGGGCTCTATAAGGTCAGGACTGTCTTCCCATTCCTGAAACATTCTGCTCCTTTTCAGTTCACTTTCTGTCAAAAACAACAAGGCGCGTCACCATTTAAAGGGGACATATTATGCTCCTTTTCAACAAGTTCAAATAAGTCTCAGACGTCCCCAAAACATGTCTTTAAAGTTTCTTGCTAAAAAATCCACTCCAATCCCTTATTTCAGCATGCCTGTAAACCCCTCTGTTTCAGTCCTGTTCAGAACAGGCTGTTTCTGTGTCTGTAGCTTTAAATGCAAATAAGCTGTGCCTGACCACTCCCCTCTCCGGAAGGGGATGCGGCTTTGGCTTCTGGCACCATGCTCTAATGTTTACGGTGACCGTGACCGGCGACCTAGTGTCGGAAGCGCTTTGGTTCAACCATACGACTTTTATCCAGAATCTGACCCAGAGGGAGAGGCTGCTGAAGAAGTTCAAACTCTACAACTGCAGCAGGACATTTCTGAATGGTTGGTAACCAATTTTGTGTATTTTGACTTTACATTTTCAGTTTGTTGATGTGTGCTGGCACATAACATGTAGCTAGGTAGCTAATACTAACTGTTACTGTCTCGTTATTACTGGGAGCTCTTTTGGTAAATAAGCACTATTGTGAATTCTGTCATGCCTCCATAGATATACTTTTACAGTCTATGAAAATGTTTGTTGTATGTGGACTGCTACAGGTGTTTAATGTCAATACTAGTCAGATATTTTAATAGATGCTGACAAAGTAAATCATTTTGATTTTTATTAATTTTTCTCCGTGTTTTGAGCAGAGATGCTCATCATAACATCTTCCTTTATGTAGTAAATTAATTTTGTGCATTACAATAAAAGCTGTAAATCAGCATAAACATGTCTGATAGCAACATTAATCTTTAGTCAATGACTAAACTGTGCAGTTTTCTACACTACACTGTTGTCAAGCTCCACATTATATGCAATAAGTGACATGTTTTAAATTACCTATGTTATATGCGCTTGATATGTAGCCAAGCTTACTTCTTACCCACCTTGGCTCCACTGTTTTTGAATTTCATAAGCTTTATATTTTGGTGAATGTTACCATTTTTCTCTATATTTTGGATAGGTGCTCCTGTGGAAACTGTGCAACCATGCCCGCAGAAGCTGAGAATATCTGCTGCTAGGAGATACCACAGGTAGCATTCTCACTGGACAAACTAATCACTAATTTGTTTCGATTACATTTATAATAAACCATAGCATTTACCATTTGTAATTCACTGTAGGTTACCAGATGGCTATGGGAGATCGAGGAAGATTTACCATGTATGGTAGGCTGTCCTGGGTTGGAGGCGCTCTGCCTCAATGTGTACTCCCTCCAGAATGCCTGCAACATGTACCGCGTTGACTACGGTACTTTACGGTTGAGAGGAATGCACCAGTACATTTTGCTTCTTTGTAAAAACATAGTTTCAATGTAAATAAAAGATGTTAGGCAGTCTTGTTTTACTTCAGTGCACATAATTTTACAATGGTAATAACACACCACAAATGGAGTAACACACCCTCAAATAAATTAGTTTAGCTGCTCTTTGATTTGTAAAGTTTTTCTATCAGCAGATAGTGTGCACATAATATATGAATTCAGAGGAGTCATTTAGTAACGATCAAGCATTTATTTACATCAAATGAGGCACTTATAATCAGTGATAATAAAAAAGCTGTAGGATTCACTGGATCCATATAAAAAATTGTGAGACACAACATAGATATGTTTGCAAGACTAAATGCCCTGTCCAGTTGTTTTAGTCGGTACAAGTATCTAGCCTATAGGAGCTTTGTGGGCTGGTGCTGGGGCTTCCTTGGTCGCAGAATCTGGGTCGTTATTCCAGCCTGCCTGGTCCTACGCATGCAGGTCATAAAAGACTTTTTCAAATATGAGGTCCACCACATTCCCTGTTTGATAAAACACAAAAGATTTTGTTTACATTTTTTACTTTTTTGTTGTTTTGTTTTTTTTTACAAAACCATGATTGAAAGTCTGTTTCTAACTACCTCCTGACATTTTCTTTACTGTATTTTGTTGTTGGTGGAACTGTCATAACATTATACGTGCAATACTTAATACAATGTGTATAAAACATTTTTTGGTTGAAAAATAAAATAATATAACACTTAAAAATGTCGGCTCAGTCTTAACTGGTGTAGCTCTGCATTCTCCCTTCATGGCCTTTGGAAAGTGGACCTTGAACAGTAGTTCACCTTCTTTTGTTTTGGCTTGTGGTTGGTCAGCATGTACTACAATGAAAATCATTGTAGTACATGGCAGCCAGGTAGAGTCTGGAGGTACAGTAAAGAGAAAATCAAAGATGTTAATGTTGACAGAAACCTTAGCCTACAAACTCTCACAAGTTCTAAGTAACCACAGCTTCATTTACCTGCACAGCATTCCAAGACTGATAAATGACTGTTAGGTTTATCAAAAGTAGATGCACTTCAGATGGCTACAGACCTGTACTTCTGATGTGAGGCTGAAGAGTCCTCAGTCTGGCATGCAACATCCCTTGTTGCAGGAAGCTGTATAGATGCACTTGATGTGCTGGCCTGAACAGAGGAAACAGAAGTTACACCAACATCTCCTCAAATGTGTAGTTATGGCAACAGCTGCAAGCAGTGCAAAAATGATAACAAATGCACTCAATTGTGTGTAAACTGGGTTGTCAATAGCTTGTAAATGCTGCAAATAGCTCACTATATGTGCAAAACGCAAGAAATGTGTATTACAGATCCCCTTTCACATATTTCGTGTAACTCTGCGCTTATCTAGATATTCCCCACAAGCACTGTATCTGTAAACATGATATAAACGTTAACAGCCATCATAAGGCATGACTCTCAATACTAACTTTCACAGCACTAACAAACAAGCCCAGACACCTATGCCAATCGCTGCAAAGCCTGTTTAGTCTGAATTTTACCAGCTTGACTTTGCAGACAGCTAAAACGCCTTTCAAGTGTGATAAAGTTAGCAGGGTGGCTCTAATCAACGTCACACAGCGATACCAAGCAGAAGAATTGCATACAATCTGTACCCAGCTATACCCGGCTGTGTGGACGAGGCACAACGTTAGCCACATTAGCTGCCATGCTAACAACACACGCAACAGGCTCTCGTGTACATACAGTAAAGCAACATAAAATGGTGAAACTTACAGCTCCCAAGTTTGAAGTTGGGTCTCGGACAGTCGGTGCTGATCCGTGCTTTATCTTCAGAATGTAGCGAATCCCGCATTGTACTGGCCCTCGTTGAGAAAGCAGTCCGACATGAAATGTTCCGCTACAACTCCTAAAGTGTCCATCAAAAATAAAATAAAACAAATCCACTGGGTCTTCAGATCCTCGGACGTAGGGAGTAAAAAGACTTCTGTGTTGGTTTGTACAGTCAACAACCGAGCAACTAGCATGCTTTGCTTGTACCTTCGACACAGTTTTACTGGAGCCGTGATGCGAGGGAATAAACGATAGCGGCTGCAAGGTGGACTCAGAAGGCGGAACACACACCTAGCTCGGGGAGTGTCACCCACCTGGGGGAGGTGGCATCTCCCTTCATGACGACATCAAGGGAAAATCTCCAATTGGCCTGTGTGAGCACACATTTTCTGAAAGGTGGAGCATCCAAAAGACGGAGAGGATGGACTTTTCTCATGTTTGGGGGGTTTGTAGACAGGCAGGGGACACATATTACTGATAGAAAACCATGGAAAAGTGCATTTTGCATAATATGTCCCCTTTAACTAAAGTCAAGGTTAGCTGTGTGAAACATTATTCACAGCCTTTTGTGGCTGTCACCTTGCATGGTTGGGCCTACCTTCTGCCTGTTCTCTGTGTGTTGCACTGGTCCCGCCTACTGCTGAAATGTGAACGGGATTATTATCATTATTATTATTATTATAATTATACAGAGATCCTTCAATATATAGGCTATTGCATTTTGGTAATATGGCTGGAAGCTACACTTAATTTACCTTGACTTGTACTTTGCGTAGACTGAGCCTGCTGTTGGAATGAGGGCTGATATCAGCCTCCTTACTTCAGCTTGGACTGCCAAGCTTTCATTTTGCGAGAGCATTTTTAGGCTCTTGAAACGCGGGGAGAGGAAAGTGGCAGTTTTGTGGATAGGGGAGATGATCATCTTTTTGTTCAAGAGCTCTCCGGCACGCCTGCGGATGTGCTGCATGTACATTGGGTCCCCGCACACAGTGCCTTCGCAGCCTGTGGTGCCAGAACAGGATTGAGTTGATAGTTGGATAGCGGTCTCCCTCCATATCCTATGAGGCATGTTTGAAGGGTGTCAAGAATTCGCCAACTGCGTTAAGGACCTCCACCTGTATAACCCTCCACCCGGTGTTCTTGACCCTTTTCTTCGAGTAGTTGTCGAATCTCACTGTTGCCTCGCGATTGATTTCAGCATCTCTGCCTTACTATTCCACCTTGTGTCGCTCTCCTGAACTACAGCATGCGGAAGGCTGAGTGTACTGCCAGACTTCTTAAGGTAAGCAACCAGATGCTTGCACTGACTAATTTAGCCAGTCACTTCGCCCGTGAAATCTGGTGCGTCACTTTCTTCGAAAATATGCTTCAGAACGGTGTTGAGTACGTGCGCTGTGCAGGGTATCCAAGAAAAATTCTTGAGTGCGGCCTTAATGTTGGGGCCCTGGTCACTTACAAACACAACTTTTGACAGGTTGTTAGGGGCCAACTTCTAGAAGTTCTTTACTAATCTGGTCATGTATGTTTGGTGCGGTTTTTCTGAGCATATGGTCAAATTCTAACGTGGAAATCACTCGACTCAAAAGTTTCCAATCTTCAGTAACGAAATGGCATGTTAGTACTGTGTACGATCTCAGATTGAAGCTGTCGGTCCACATGTCTGTTGTGATGCCTATTCCGTTTTCCATGGCTTTTTCAATCTGCTGGATTAGGTTCTCCTTTTCTTTCTTGGTCTGCTCTTTGGCCCTGTCGCAAATTGTTTGTCTGTGAGGGAGGACGGAGTTTATGTCCACTGATCCCAAAATGTGCACCGATATTTATAAGCCCTTGTGCCACACAAGTAAACCCCTTTCCAGAGACAACATCAAATGGACGTAGGTCCGAGCAGCAGAACGCTACAAAGTCATCCACAAGTTTAGATTTTGCTGCGAGTGGCACATTGCTTTTCATGAATACTGGCATTAAAGGTTGTTCTGAATGAGCTTGTGTGGAAGGCTTATTAGGTTGTGGAGCCGACCCACGGCATGAATGCCGAAGTAGGTTTGATGTAGCTGTTTTATGCCCATCGTATTTGTACAGCAGCTCACACACAAGGCACATAACGTAGGGGTGTCATCGGACAAGACGACTTGTCCAAATTTTTCCCACACCTTGCTTTTTTGGCCCACTTTCTGCACAACCTTTGCGTCACCCTTTTTTAACTTTTCTCTGATTAAGCTAGCCATGTCTTCATCGGAAGTTCCAGAGAGGTTTTGGCGGTGTAAATAAAAGCTACAGATACCATATAGGGAAAAAACAACTTGTTGAATTGTTGAATTGCTGAAAAGCGAACCCTGAGTATGAGTAAAGTATGGTAGGCTATAGGTTATATAGGTTATATCTCACTTTTAATATTGAGTAGGCAACAGAAAAAAATGTGAGATGGAGACGTAAGACATCTAATGTATTCTTAATGCAGACTGACAGCAGCGCGCTGTGAGAGTGCTTCTGGGTGCAAGAGAGCCCTGCATTTGTGACAGTGGTCATGTCAGTAGCCCTCAATAGGTTGCATGCAATTTAGAGAGTCTATATTGCAAAAGGTAATATTTTTATTGTACTTAATATCTCTTAAAGTTCCTAAGTGAGAAATGTGTTTTCTCTTTTTGACCCGCCCCACCCGCACCCGCAATATTTTAAAAAGCTACTACCCGAATCCGCCCAACCCGCGGATATCCGCGAGTCATGGGTCGACCCGCGCATCACTAACATGAATATATTTGACATATATTTGACTTATATTTGATTACTGTTCTGTACAAATGTAATAGACAGATTTTAGCTCTTTATAATATTCTACTCTGATTCGCTGTTGTAACACCAACCAATCATCAACAAGCATCAACCAGTTTTAGGAGTAAACAGGTTCCCTCAGATCAGGTGATCACTGGGAGTGGTTCTGATCCAGTACCAAATAACACCAGGTCCAGAAACACTTTCTACTGTTGCACCTGTGTAGGGGGCAGAGCCATGACTCATCACTAAAGAGGTGATTGCTTCATAAACAACTTCTGAACTTCTGAATACATTCATGACCACAGAGTGATTTTTCAACATTTTTTTTCTATTCTCTGATGAAGACATGATGCATGGTCATTCAAAAGACCAATCAACCAATTCATTGTGGAGGATGAGACATATTCCTGTGTTCCACTGACAAAGGAACATGTCCTTGGAACATGTCAGGGCCACTGAACTCTTTTCCCAGGATCACAGGACTCACCTTCAGCTTCACCCACTCATGGACCGAAAAACCAGCTTTCATTATTTACATACCACTGCTCTCTGTCCTAACAGCAGTGACATGAGATTCTGGCACACACACACACACACACACACACACTCGCACCTGTGTATAGTAAATTTTGTAGGTGTATTACTTAATACAAAACATAAACAAACCCTAACACTGCCCAACACCTCCTGACTGTAAACAAAAAAAGTCAGAAGGAGCACTGGGAACCTGTGTAGTTAGATAAAAGGCCTGAAGACATAATGATAATATTAACCCATTCTGTCTAATCATTAGTCCATATTATCGAACAGGACGTAGAGCTCACTCCTTCAGTTCAGTTCACGCAGTTATGGTATTAAAACACAAGTGGTGAGCAATTTGATCAGATACAATCAGCAGCAGATAATCAATCAATCAGATAAAAAGTGGAAAAATATAGCTCCAATGGCATCCAAATACAGTACAGAGACAGGAGATCTGAGAAGAGACAGACATCTGAGGAGGGACAGATGTCTGAGGAGGGACAGAGGTCTGAGAAGGGACGGTGGTCTGACGAGGCACTGAGGTCTGAGGAGAGACAGACATCTGAGGAAGGACAGACAGAGGGACAGGGACAGTCTCTGAGGAGAGACAGACGTCTGAGGAGGGACAGACTAAGGGACAGGGACAGTGTCTGAGGAGAGACAGACATCTGAGGAAGGACAGACAGAGGGACAGGGACAGTCTCTGAGGAGGGACAGACTAAGGGACAGGGACAGTGTCTGAGGAGAGACAGACATCTGAGGAGGGACAGACAGAGGGACAGGGACAGTGTCTGAGGAGAGACAGACATTTGAGGAGGGACAGTGGGCTGAAGAAAGACAGAGACCAAGGTCTGAGGAGGGACATCATGTCTCCAGTTTTCTGAATGTAAATCTGGAGGTTAGTCATGGCACCAACTCACAGACATCTTTGTCATGTTGTTATTAATCCAACTATTATCTAACATCGTCAACATTTATTTGAACCTCTTGGCTCCAAAGAAGAAACATTTTTAAAGTAAACTTCCTGTTTCAGTTAGAATTTAATTACTGGACAGTATGACCATAATGATTACTGTCATTGTTCTCCTCATATCTCTTTCTTCTTTCAGGCTCATCGGTCAACCAATCAGCTGACCTGTTCTCCAACACCACATGCAACATGTCCACCAATGATTCAACTTCCTGTTCTCCTGTGGATGATGGGATGGGGACAGGAAGTCCATATAAGGCTCTGGAGATGTTTTTCATCGCCTTGGTTACAGGCTCTCTGAGTTTTGTGACTGTCACAGGAAACATTTTAGTCATGCTGTCCATCAAAGTGAACCGCCACCTACAGACTGTCAACAACTACTTCCTGTTCTCATTAGCATGTGCTGACCTCATCATCGGTGTCTTCAGCATGAACCTGTACACAGTCTACATCATTGTGGGCTACTGGCCCCTGGGGCCTGTGGTCTGTGACCTGTGGCTAGCTTTAGATTATGTTGTCTCCAACGCCTCTGTGATGAATTTATTGATCATCAGCTTTGATCGGTACTTCTGTGTGACCAAACCCCTGACATATCCCACGAGAAGGACGACTAAGATGGCGGGGTTGATGATCGCAGCGGCGTGGATCCTGTCCTTCATCCTGTGGGCTCCCGCCATCTTGTTCTGGCAGTTTATCGTAGGACAGCGAACAGTGCCACCTGGAGAGTGTTATATTCAGGTACAGACTTCTATACTGTTACTGATCCCTGTAATAACAGTGTATCCTGCCAAATGTTAGCAGGTAGTATAAATGCTAACAGACTAGCCTGCTAGCAGCCATGCAGTGAGGTTAGTCTAAGCGGTCTGTCAAGGCTCTTCTGTATGCTGGTTTTGGTCTGTTGTCAAATAATCAGCTGATCAGCTGATGTTCATTCAGTCTCTTATCCTTACTGATGAAGTGTTTTCCACAGCTCACATGTCACACCAGACACCACCTGTGTTTTCTCACACTCACTGATCCTGATTCCAAGAATGAACCTCCAACAAAAATGACCTATTGTGTTATTGGGGCACTGAATTTCACTAAACTCACTGTCGTGTTGATGAAACCAGTTTGTGAAATGGAGCATTATCGTCCTGGAAGTGTATGTGTACACATTCTTTGTAGATAATAAAAGGTTTTCTCTCTTTCTTCCTACAGTTCCTGTCTAACCCTGCGGTGACCTTTGGGACAGCAATAGCAGCTTTCTATCTCCCTGTCATTATTATGACAGTCCTGTACATCCACATCTCCTTGGCCTCCAGGAGCAGAGTCTCCAAACACAAACCAGAGAAGAAGGAGAAGAAGGGGATAAAGTAAGAGTACACATTATATACTTGTCAACCAATAACCAATGAGACATTTGAGACACAGTTTGTAGAGAAAATATATTGTAATGATTTAATTTGACCATAAAGAAATCTGTGAAAAGAATATTCATTCTGATGTTTTCTCCAGGACTCCCAGCCTGATAAAAAGTCATCTGTTAAAGCAGAACAACAACAATGAGACCAGTCCTCAGCCAAGTCCCCGATCTACCCCCAAACTCAGTCTGGACTCAACCACCACTGCTCTGGAGGCCGTGAAGAATGGCAGAGTGGAGGAACCAAAACCTGCTCCAGCTCCGGCTCTGACACAGCCCAGTCCAGGACTCACACAGGTACTCTACCAACTCATACAGCATCACATCAGCAGACACAGTTCATGACTGTGATAACTTATATCTATCTATCTATCTATCTATCTATCTATCTATCTATCTATCTATCTATCTATCTACTATCTTCTATCTATCTATCTATCTATCTATCTATCTATCCAGGAGGAAAAAGAGAGCTCCAACGACTCGTCCACAGCTTTTATTCCTCCAACAGAACCAAAGGACAATACCAACAACAAAGTCATATCTTCTGAGGTTGGTCTTCAACAGTTCCACCTCCTGTTTCTTTCTTTGCTTTAGATCCATCACAGTCTTAGAAGGTATTTCTTTTTACATGGGAAGCAGAAGTACACATACAGCCCATAACTGCCCTCACACCACACTTTTCACATAACTTTCACAAACTCTTTCGTGCTTCACCTTTCACATGTGCAAACACTGAGGCAATGAAGATACATCTGGAGGAACATAAATTGCAGTGTCTTAAAAACACCATCCCCACTGTTAATGTTAAACCTGCTGTACCTGTACTGGACACCAGTCACTGAGTGGGAGGAAACAGTCAAACACCACATTGACCCATAGAGGAATGAAAATACACACTCAGTGCTGCACCACAGTTAGAGTCCATGCATTTTTATTTTTAGAGTTCAGTCTAATTTATTTAATCTACATAATTTAGTGTTATGTTGAACATAAATGTAGCAGTTTTTGAAAGAGTAAATCTGCAAACACACAGAGGTCACACAGAGTCTGAGCAAGAAAACACTTTAAGAAAAGTTCTCCACACTGACTTCTACTGACTGTGAAGAGTTTTACTCAGAACTGATAAATGTTTGTTACCAACTGTTAAAAACTGATTATTCTGATATATTCAGTTTTTAAAATGTTAATTCAGAGTCAAACTAGTGCATAGATGTCACCTCTGACACACATTTACACCAGAGGGGCAGAAACCGAGTCACACAGTTCTTTAACATCTGACTGACTGTCCACAATAATGGAGGAACTTGTCATGTTGGTAACAGAACTTATTGTTGAACTTATCTGGCAGACATCTGTTATCTGACAGATTAAATATATCGCAGGACAAATGTGTTGTGTGTTGAGCTCTTAAATCTTTTACTTCATTCAGTTTACAACAGTTTACTCCGGCTGTAAAAGTTCTTAACAAAACTTTCTTGGTTTTCCTGCAGGCTGCAACAAATCCCAGCCCAGTTGCCATGACAACAGACAATCCTGCCATGGCCAAGATCAACCCCTCCTCAAGGTGGTCCAAGATAAAGATTGTAACGAAGCAGGCTGGGGACGAGTGCATCACAGCCATAGAGATTGTCCCGCCTGTAGAGGGAGCCGAGAGACATTCGATCCCAATCAGCCGTCCCAGGACTGTGGCAAGAAAATTTGCGAGCATCGCTAGAAGTCAGGTGAAGAGGAAACGACAGATGGCTGCCAGAGAGAAGAAGGTGTGTGAATGTAGTTCTGCACATGAGGAATAAACTGACAGTGTCGATAGATAGTTGACACACTGAGGCAGATTTGAACAAAAATGGACCAGCTAGTTCATAACTGAAAAAACAACGCTACTGATCTCTCAGCAGGAAAACTAATTTAACTTTGTTATTTTCACACTTGGGTTATTCAGCCTCCACCTCTCTCCATCACAGCCTCAAGTATTCTGATAATTGTCTTTTGGATGATGGAGGATGATGATGGAAGAGGATGGTGGTGACAGAAACTGTCAGATATAAATCACTCAATTCATGTAAAATAGAGGATGGCGGTGACAGAAACTGTCAGATATAAATCACTCAATTCATGTAAAATAGATAAATGTTCTGCTTCTAATGATGTGATGATGGGTTAATTCTGTGTTTTTGTTATGTCTATTGTTTAATGACTCATTTCCAATCAAACAACACTTCCTGTTCAGGCTCTGGAGCTGAAGAAGAAGAAGCTCTACATGTGTGTTCACACAGAGAACAAATGTCATTATAGTGAATTTGACCCACTGTTGAGACCTCAGCAGTTGAGACCTCAGCTGTTTAAACCTCAGTTGTTCAGACGTCAGTTGTTCAGACCTCAGCTGTGCAGACCTCAGCTGTCCAAACCTCAGCTGTTCAGACCTCAGCTGAGAGCTATCAGTGTGTGTTTATGTTTCTCTCCTGTACATTCATGAAACTCCAGGATGAGCCAACGCTGACCCAATATTTTCATGTCTCACCTTCACCTCAGCTGGTGAATTTTTTGGCCTCCACTGTCTTTAAATGTATTTGATATTCACATCTCTTTGAATGGCAAGGTACTCAAATACACACACATGTATTTGTGGATTTTGCCTCCATCATTTCCAACCTAGCTTAAGCTACAGTGACACTGTACTTACACCATTAGTATGAAACATATATAAGACACAATGTTCAACCATCACTAAGCTGATTTTCACAGTGAACTGAATGAAAACCATCTGCTGAATGGAGATCTTCCTTCATTCTATTCACTCCTCCTCTCTCTCTCTTTACTCCACAGGTGACCAAGACTATCTTCGCCATCCTGCTGGCTTTCATCATCACATGGACGCCATACAACGTCATGGTCCTGATCTCAACCTTCTGCCAATCTTGTGTTCCTGACACTGTGTGGGCCATCGGCTACTGGCTGTGTTACGTCAACTCCACCATCAACCCTGCCTGTTATGCACTATGCAACGCCACATTCAAGAAGACATTCAAGAACCTGCTGCTGTGCCAGTATAAAAACATTGGCACCAGATGAGATGGAGGGAGAGGACCGAGGGTGGGATGGATGGGGGACGGGTAAACCAGAGTGCAGAGGAAGGGAGAGGAAATATTGTTAAAGGTGAGTGAAAGAGAGCTGAGAGGAGAAGATGGCAGAAAGAGAAGAAACATCTGAAGGGGATGAGAAATGTTGGTCCAGACAGACTCAGAACAACATGTGTAATGGATGACAGAGTTTAGTAGAAAGTTCTTTCTAAAGAGAAGAGACATCTGCATCTGTTTATTCTACACATGAATGTTAGTCACTCCGTTGATACACAGACCTTAACATAACCAAGGCAGGACCAATTATCTGACTTCTACAGCTCTGTTTCCAACATACACTACAGGAGTTAAGGAACAGCTTCACCACCAATTAAAAACTATGTGGCTCTACTGTGGTCGTCATAACAACCAATGTTGCAGCCACGACGACATAATCACAGCTACAGTCTGTCACAGTCACAGCAGCAGCAGCCAGTCAGACACTGTTCCACTAGTTATCTTAACATTAGCTGCAATGATACAGATTAGACCACAGCACAGGGTGAACACACTGTAAACACAATACGCAGTGTGACATCATCATGTGTCCATTCTTTATGTTACTGTGGAAGCTCAGCCTGCCTCTGTGGATCAGAGGGAAAGTAAAGTCGGCTGACACAAGCTCATAGGTCATCTGTGCAGCAGGTTATTATGACCCATAGTTACGATTTGTTGCTAGGTGACATCTAGTGGTCATAGTAATTATGACAGGAGCAAAGGGAAACGTGCGGTGATATAGTATATAGAGAGATAAAGTCCACGTCAGGAGGTGGTTGTAGCAGATCGGTGTTTGAATCCTGTGTGAAAGTAGAGGCTTAGTTGTTTCTGTTATCCATGACCGTTCTTTGTTATTACTGTAACCATGACAACAAAGACTGTCTAATGAAGTACTTATCAACCCAAACAACCATCTTTTCCTAAACCTAATGAAGTCATGATCATTATTATAGTAACCATGGCGACGAAAGTAGGTACACTGCTGTCAGTACAGTCTGCATGTTTATTATTGTAACCATGACAACCAAGGTCCAGTACACCTGCCACCATAGGGGCGCTATTTCGGGAGACACTGCAATGGGTCGTGTCACAGGGTCACTGTCCTGATTTTAGTACAGGTTTTTTGCAGACTACTTACATGTCATAGAAAGTAAGAGGTCGTTAATTTTGTGGCTTATGCGGGCATCAGAGAAGAGCTGTCAATCAATATGTCAAGGCAGGGAGGTGGAGGGGTGGGAGGAGCCAAGTGGTTTCAAGTTTCAATTAGCTTGATTTTCAGAACTTATATATGGAAGCATTCTCAGCACTTTTCAGTAGCCTTTATAAAGTCTGTTAGAACATAGGTTATAAAAATCATTTGAAAAAATAAATAAATCAGCGACAAAAGTAAAGCAAAAATCATGTCCTCCTGCGACCTTCATGCTCAAATCCAAATTCACTCAGCTCCATAGAGGCCTGGTGAAGTGAGGTATGAGGGTATTTTTTAGTAAAACGTGTTTTACTAAATGACCAACATGCTCAGGACATTTCTTTGCAGTTCAGTCCATGGCTCTGATGCTAACACAGTTGCTGAGGTCTTCAGCCAATCAGAGAGCAGCAGCATTGATTCTTATATATTTGTTCTGGTATTAAATGAAAGTACAACAGGTCATCATAATGGGGACAATATATATATATATATATATATATATATATATATTTGTTTCTGATAATTTATGTACTGATTTGCCAGCTCAGCCTCAGAGTGCTGCCAGAGGACTCAGACGATGAACTGTGTGTGTTTTAATGACTGAGGGAGGATGGGTTCGTCAGTTAATTCTAAGGCAGTCTGCCATTCAGGCTTTCATACTTGTTATACCAGGCTTCATGGTGAAGTGGGTGGTAGAATGAAAATATTGGTCATCAGACTAATACACCAACTGACCACAGTCCTCCTCAGTCTGCACCACAGCCTGATCCCATCTGTTCACTGGCTGTGTTTTTATTTTCTGTTTCTAAAATGCTTCTCTTTTTTTAATATTTCCACACATGAACTGCAGCTTTACTGTCTTTAGTTATTCTCTAACTGTGCTGGTTTATTGAGGGGTAAACACAGTGGGTTTAAAACCAGTTTAAAACAGTTGAGTATTATCTGGATTTCTCAGGTTTCATGCTGTTTCTTTGGCTGCTGAGATTATTTAGAAGATAGGTGCTACATATTTTCATGAAGGCAAAGGAAAATTTATTTTTGAGGCAGACAGAGTTTAAACTGTGATGACTGGTACCACAGCTCATTAACTGGAGAAGCATCACTGCTGCTGGTCTCGTTCTGCTCGGGTCTGTCCCGGTTCTCCATTGTTTTAGACATGGTCTAGTTAGATTTTGGCCTATGTTTTCTCTCTCAGATTGCTGCTTAATATTAGAGGAACTGTTTGTTTCACTTCAATGCTGTGAACACCACATCTGTATTTTGATGATGTAGGACCAGCTGATCCATCTAAAAAGGAAAGAGATACTAAATAAAAGGAGAAGGAAATCACAGAGGGCGAAGTTGATGGAATGGGGAAAAGGTAGGTAGAGAGCTTGTGAAAGAAGATGGACATGAACCGTGAACAGGAACAGGAATTCTTCGTTCAGTCCTAATCTCTCATCTTCAATGCTCATGTTAGACATAGTCAGACAATTAGACAAAGACACTATAATTAATCTAAAATCAGGATACTGTCTGATACCAGTGTTTTTGTTCTCATGTGGCAGAAACAGTGTGACTCATGAGAAGTGATGTCAGACGTTAGTTTTTTCACTCATTATGAGGGTATGTCAGGTCATTGTGCAGGCATCAGGTTTTTAAGAACACAGACATTATTCATGTCCAACAGGAATTTGTCCCAGACTCGTCTGATCCAGTTTGAGAAGTGAAAACTTCATCAGCCAAAGTGCGAACAAATCTTCTGTGACTCAGCAGCTGGTTTCTACTTTTACTGTGGCTGTGTCGGCTTAGTGTGGATCAGGAGTCTGTCAAGACCAAGTCAAGAACCTACTGCTCACTGAAGAGAAAGAAAATTATGACATCCTGTTCATCCACTCAGGGACTGAAATATGGAGCATACACTCTACACTTTACTAGGAACACCTGCACACCTGCAGATCCAGGCTAGAAGCTTCAGTTAATGAGGACACGTGATCTCAGTGACTTTGCGCTTCATAATTGTTGGTGTCAAACGGCTGGTTTGAGTGTTTCTCAAACTGCTGATCACACATAACAGTCTCTAGAATTTTTACTCAGAATGGAGCACCATCAAAACCATCCAGTGGGCAGCAGTTCTGTTGATTGTGAGAGGTGAGAGGAACATGGAGCTGACAGAAATGCTACGGTCACTCAGATAACCACTCTATTCTCCATTTATGGCCACAGTTTACCATCTTCTAATGGGTACTTTGAGCAGGCTAAATGCTCCATGTCACAAAGCTAAAGTCGATTCAAAATGTTTTCATCTACATGACAGTGAGTTCAGTGAAGTTCAGTGACCTCCCCAGTCTCCAGACCTTTAGAATGTGGTAAGAACAGGAGATTGGCAGAATCTGCAGAAATGATGTGATGCAGTCATGTAAACATGGAGCAGAGTCTCAGAGGAAAGTTTCAACATCTGGTGGATCCATGACATGAAGAACTGAGGAACTACCCAATGTTAGTGTGATGTTCCTTATAAAGTGATCACTGAGTGTATTTTGTATACCAGACCCCCTGCTGCTGGCAGATTTTATTAGTCACTGACTAGTTTTAAAATGAAGACCCTGTCCTTCAGGGACTGGCTGTTAGCTCAGACTATTATTTCTAATCGTGTTTGGGTGTTTATGACACACACAGGTTTTTCACTTTTACAAGAGAGAAACCTTTGAGGATGACGATTAGCCGGTCTGTTCAATTTAACAGGAAACAAGTTCGGCTGATAAGCAAATGTTAGCCTAAACTCATCAGGGAGCGCTGCAGAGACGTCTTAATGGTTAAATAAAGGTTGAATTAATAGAATAGTGGATGTAAGAGCACGCAAACGTAACATTACAAAAATGCATTGTTTAATCCATTTCTTATGTTCGTCTCACTATAACACCTGGTGTATTCAGTAATCCGAGGCTTGATAGTCATGCAGTGGCTAGTTGCAACCATTCTGAGTTTTAGACTAAATTGGACTAAAGCTAAAAGAAGAAACTAATTTAAAAATCATATCAGAATTCGTAGAAATTGTGAAAAGTTAATGTCCAGTACGGTGAAACAGAACATGGCTCGTGTTCAAATGGTTCTCAGAGATGGTTTGGCAGTGTTTGATTGGATTAATTTATGTATCGGCTTCTGTGTCATCAAGGGCATTCAAATATTTTACAGGAAGAAAAAAGAATGAGTCTGGAATTTTGTTGTTATCAAGAGATAACAATTATTTAGAAAATGTCTTTCAATTTTATTTGTGTATATGTTGTTTTGTTTGTTCCAATATGTCATCATCTCTGCTCCTTCACTGCATTGAAGGCTTGCCCTGGTGGCCTAGTGAGGAAGATGCACACCACATACTGTGATTACATTATGTCTGGTTTGAATTTAGGTTGTGATCTTTGCTGCATAACATACTCAGTCTCATTTCACTTACTGTCATCTCCATGTTGTGCATTAAAATGCAAAATTATTTGAAGTTATTTCCAAGAACAATTCTTATGGAGTCATTTCAAATTGATTTCCTTCTGAAATCAATTTCTGACTAAAATTTAAAGTGTGTTATGATCCTCATCAGCAGTTATTGTACGGACATGTAGTGTATCACAACATGTTTTGTTCCTGAACACTGATTTTTTAGAGTATGACTGTGATTTCTAATATAACTGTTTGATTGTCACAACATGCAGAAACAGCAGAAGTGATTTCCAAGGAGACACTATAAAGTGAAAACATTTCCCTTCACTTACTGTCAGTTGTTCTTAGTGAGACACAGGAGACTCTGCAGGAACATTTCAAAAGCTTATGGAGATTCATTCTGTTCTGTCCCCTGCAGTATCTCTTCATTTAGTCATTATTCTTCATGCTCTTTTCATTTTCATTTTCACTCTGTTTCTCTCTGTTGCAAAGTTTTTGCTTTGTAAATTGTGGAAAATTATTATGTAATATTTTTGAGCAAAGCAACCAGTAATTTCACTGAAATATTATATTATATAAGGGTATGGCAGATTAAAATCATAATTCAGGATATTTGCAGTTAATAAACATCCTCATAGAGGGTAGCTCTAAGATTTAAGTTGACTCATTTCCCTTAGTCTTAGCTCTGCTGTCTCTGCTGTTTGTCTTGAATTGTCAGGCCCTGACCTTTGAACTGTTGGAGAAATACTATAAAGAAAGATATTGGCTCAATGCTGCCAGATTTCCAGTTTTTAATGTCCCAAAGACACAAGTCCATGGTCCCCAAACTGGACACACTCTTCCCCCCGGCTGCACCTTGAAATCCCGTCCATGACAATTGCAAATAGGATGGTTGACAAGGGACTACCCTGGTTGATGACGACACCCACATGTTTCACTTCCTCCCGAGAATATGGACACAACTCTCACTTTTGTTATACAAGCACCAGGTGGCTTCTGGCAAAGCCCCCCGGAACCCCATTTTCCTGCAGTACCCACCAAAAGATTCCCTGCCAAGTCCACAAAGCACTGTAGACTTGGATGGGCAAACTTCCATGACCCCTCAAGTAGCCTTAAAAGAGTTGTACTACTGACAGATTTTGCATTGCTCCTCCTGAATTCAAGGTTCGATAGGTCAATAGGTCAGAGTCTCCTTTCCAGCACCCTGCCTTCCCCAGAGGACATGTTGGCTGGGTTTTTAAGAGTTCCTAAAAGTGCTCCTTCCACCACCTGATGATATCCCCAGTCCAGGTGAGCAGTTCTCCTCCCCTGCTGTAAACAGCTTGAGTGAAGCTCTATGAGAGTTGAAGACCCACAGACAGGGACCTCAGCTAGGCATTTCCAGCTCACCCTCACTACATGTTTGGGTTTACAAGGTCTGCCCTGCCGTCCCCCCCACCATCTGATCCAAATGATCACGAGGCAGTTGACTGCTCTGATGGCAAGATATTGTCACCCAAGGCCAAAGATAAGATGATACGACCACCAAGTCAGTCATGGACCTAAAGGCGTAAAGTGTTCTTGTACCAAATACACATATGAATCACCTTATGTTTGAACATGGTGTTTGTTATGGCCAATCCAGAAGTCTGACAACAAAACACTACTCTAGTATCCTCCATCACGCCCGCCCAGTGACTCTCACACTGGGCATCTCTGAAAAAGCCAGCCAGCTCCCCAGGAGTTTCGTTCCAGAGCCAGTGTAGTGTGCGGATGCAAGCCCCCACCTCCTACACCAGCTCTGGCTCCTTTCCCACCAGAAAGGTCTGATTCCATGTCTCTAGAGGTAGTTGGGGTGCCAGGGATCAGCGTGCCTAGGCCTCCAACCCAACCTGTTGCCCAGTTTGAAATGCATCCCAACCTGATGATAGGTATGTTGGAAATTTGCGCTATACAAATAAAAAATTGATATGACAGTTCCTGAATAATGAAGAACCATGTGTCTAAGTGGGACTCTTACAGCAACTCTTAGGGGACAGACTACCACAAATATGAAACACATAGGTTACTATGTGTTTCACAGGACAGTAATTACTTACTGGTATGTTATGGAATTCCAAATTGTGGGATCATTTCTAGAGGGTAAAGGATGACACCAAGAAGGTGACGTGAAAACTCTGTAGGTAAACAATCTTCGGTGATTCATTGACCTGAAACATGGCTTACCATTTGTAACATGTAAGTAGCCTAATACAGCCTTTCACCCCCTGCAGGGATAGGCATGAGGGTGGGCTTGCATCTACGCACTGAATTGGCTCTTAACCCAAACTCCTGGGGAGCTAGCTGGCCTTTTCAGAGTTGCCCTATGGTGAGAGTCACTGGACAGGTGTGAGAAATACCTGAGTGGTGTTTTGTTGTTGTTGACTTCTAGATTGGCTATAACATTCACCATGTTCAAGCTTAAGGTGATTCATAAGTGTATTTGGTACCATAACACCTTGACCACAAAGTCAATCCATGATTGACTTTGAATGAATTCCATAACATACCAGTAAGTAATTACTGTCCTGTGGTTACTATGTGTTTCATATTTGTGGTAATCTGTCCCCTAAGAGTTGCTATAAGAGTCCCACTTGTGACATGTGTGTTAGGAAAAAGAAGACGTATGCCCGGTTAGACGAATCCAAGATGTTTGGGACCAGCCATGTAAATGATGTTTGTCCATGACTGAGTGACTGTGTGTGTCACTTCATGTGGGGTTTGATTTATTATTTTGCGTGACCAAATGACCAATCAGACCTTGGTCAACTAAGGCTCTCCTTATTGACTAGTTTTTGGTTGACTATCAGTTGATGGAGAAAGAGAAAGAATGGAAAGAAAAGACAGAGAAAAGAAGAAAGTCATAGACACATGGTTCTTTATTATTCAAGAACTGTCATATCAATTTTTTATTTGTATAGCGCAAATTTCCAACATACTCAGGGCACTTTCCAAATAGAGCAGGTCTAGACCTCTTTATAACATTTACAAAGACCCAACAATTCCCACCAAGAGTAAAACAGTGGCAAGGAAAAACTTCCTTTTAAGAGGCAGAAACCTTGAGCAGAACCGGACTCAGGGTGGTCGGCCATCTGCCTTGGCCAGTTGGGTTGGAGAGAGAGAGAGAGAGCAGGAGAGGGCACAAAGGAAAAGAACAAGAATGTACAGTGATAGCAATATTAATAATAGTGACAGTAGTGGCAGTAACAGCGATAGCAATGTAGTGGCAACTGACAAAAATACTGATAAAGGTGCAATGACAGCTAACAGAATTAATAATAATCATTATTAATTATAGTAAATTTTAGCAGGTTTAGCAGCAGGTATAAAACAGGATCATGGGGCAGTAAGTGGTTTGCAGTTGCAGGTCAAGACTCTACAGCTCTGGAGGTGGGAGGACCTGTGGAGAGTAACGGAGGAGATAGAGAAGGAGAACAGAGAGAGAGAGACACACAGCCTGGGCACTTCATGTGCTTGAGGGAAAACAATTAGAATGATGCAGTGATTTTTAGAAAGTTTACAGGGATCTTGTCGGCAGAACAACCTGGACTATACTATACTGAGTTTACTGATTTTTGAGAATGAGGCCCACCCTTCAGTGGTATGATGGAAACAGGTGCAAAGCCTGAATTTGTAAGAGAATAGGAAGCTAACGTTTTAAGTTTAGATTTGAAAGTCTGAACGGAGTCAGTCATATATCACAAACAGACTGCAGGAAGTGATTGGCAGAGAGGGTCACTGGTTGGTCAGCTGACATACTTAATTGACTAGATGTGGAGAACAAATGGATGCAGCAGAGTTAAAGGAAATTGGACTGACTGCCTGACTGAAAGTTTCACTAAGTACAATATTCAAGAGAATATCCATCCGTCTTATTAAACCTTGGAATACAAACATACCTTGTTTGTATTCCAAGGTTTTCCAATACCTTGGAAAAATCTTATAATCAGGACCTTTCAGAAGTTTCTTCAAACTAAACAACAAAATGTTTGTTTACAATTACAAGCCATGACATCTGTTTTTGATTTCGTCAGTGCCATCTAAAACCATTACAGAGGCGCTCCGTCAGGTTTGAGAAAGGACCATGCTACCTCTTCTCTCTGCCTTAATTTCCAGTCAGCTCTCTTTCCTGTCAGCTCTCACTGTGAGGCAGTGAAAGTTCAGGGAAAACTTTTCTGTTTGCTGGTGTGACTTTGATCCTTCTCAGTGGAGGTGTCTTTAATTCCCTGATGGCACTCATCACTCTTAGCCTCTGAGAGAGTCCAGAGTCTGACCAGAAGTGAAATGGTAGTGCTGTGGTCGTATAATAGGTCTAATTATTTTATTTTCATAGTCTTCTTCTAGTTAGCTTGGAAAAAAAAATCTTCAAAACTGATATTGAAAGATCTGTGAAATCATACCCAGCCCTACCCATGGCTTTAGAGCTGAGTCCATGGTACATTTCTGTTTAGCTCAGCTCTGTCTAAAATACATTGCTCCATTGAACATACACTCATCTAACTCACTTTATAAGGAACACCACACTAACACTGGGTAGTTCCTCAGTTCTTCATGTCATGCCAGATATTGAAACTTTCCTTTGAGACTCTGCTCCATGTCTACATGACTGCATCACATCAATTCTGCAATTTCTCAACTGCACATTCATTCTGTCAGCCTCCTGTTCTACCACATCCAAAATGTGTTCTACTGTGATGTCTGGAGACTGGGGTCATGTTGATGAAACCAGTTTGTGACATGGAGCATTATCCTGCTGTGAGTAGCCATTAGAAGATGTTGAACTGTGGTCCGCAGGGATGAACGTGGTCAGCAACAATACTCAGACTGTGGCATTCAAACCATGATTGATTGATATTAAGGCCCAAAGTGGGTCCCTTACACCTTCACAACACGACCACCAGGACTGGAACCTGATGTGGTCTTTTGCTGTTTTAGTCCATCCACCTCAAGGTTGGACTTGTTCACTCTGAAGCTTTACTGCTCACCACAGTTGTAAAGAGTGGTTATCTGAGTGACCATAGCCTTTCTGCCAGCTCCAACCAGTCTGTTCATTTTCGTCTGACCTCTCTCATCAACAAACTGTTTCCTCTACAGAGCTGCTGCACACTTGATGTTTTTGTTATTGCTCCATTCTTATTTAAAGCTCTACTGTTATGTGTGCTCAGTAGACCAGCCATCTGACACCAACAATCATGGAGCTCCAAGTCACTGAGATCACATATGTCGTCATTAACTGAATCTGGATCTGCTGCCACATGGTTGGCTCATTGGAAACTTGAATAAGTAGGTGTACAGGTCTTCCTAATAAAGTGCTCGGTGAGTGTATGTCAGCTATTTTGCACCAGGAAGAAAAGCAGCCACGGTCATGCCCAGAGGGTAATGTTTTTGGACGTTAGGAGAAGACATTCACAGAGATGGACAAACACAGACCTGCAGTAAGAAAATTCATTAAATTTTTCAACACGTCCCCCTGACTTGATTTATTAGGAGAAAGTAGAGTTTAAAACGTTAAAAGGGTTTCAACTGTTATGTTGAAACACAGCCAATGCATGTCTCAGTGTAGTACTCACTGTTTTAGATGATGCTGCAGAACATCTATAGTGTCTTCATTAGAATCAACAACCTGATGTTTCATTTTATCTGGTAATTTTATCTGGTAATTTACCATCAAATACTGTAAAAGCATTTTTTAAACATTTATAAATAAAACTCACTGTAATGAAGTAACCAGTCACTAGTTTAAAGTACACGACTGTTTGTTCAGTTTAAAGTGCATCGCTGTAAATACACAACAATAATCCTAAGTATTTGAGCTTCATGTCTCACTGAATACTGAATCATTCCAACAAGATGTCCTGCTGCGTCTCAGTTCATGTAGTTCTATGGACACACTTGATATTTTCTACATTGACAGTACAGCAACATGCAGTGCTTACTTGCAACTATCAAAACAACCTCAACGTTCGCCATTTTGGCTACGTAGCAAAATGGGAGGGGCCAGGGGAGAGGCCAACGTATTTTCAAAGTAAGGAAAGTAAGGAAAGGAAAGCAGCCGATAGATATTTTGGCAACAGACAATGATAGTCATATGTTGCTGTCCTCATTTCTTGTGAGTTCATAACAGCAGTGAGTGTACTAAGTACACACTGTACTACATGTGAGCGTACTGTTTACACAGTGTACTACATGTGAGTGAATGAAGTACCTGATTGGAGACACAGCAGGAATCCTTGTGTATGAATATATTTCCCTCCCCCTGTACAGAGCATGTACTTTATAGTGATCTAAAAATATTGTGAATTGTAATCTTATTTTGTCAGAATGTTGATAAAGTTCCACTCAGTGGTACCAAGTGACAAAAACACCATATTGAAGAGAACTGATCCATTCCTGCATTAAGATGACATGTTTTATTGGAAGCTGGAGACCTGTAATATAAAAACCAAACTAAAGGAAACAACACGTCTTAGTTTCCTTTATGACCATCTGTACATGTACTGTATATGCTTTAAATCTAAACTGCTACTCTACCAGAACTGGGTTCCCAATGGCTCACAGGGTGCTAACAGGAGGACTCTCTAAAGGGTAAATCAACCCTAACTGCATCAGGTGTTCTGGATTTGGAACTGTACTCTGGAACTGGGGGGCACAACAAGTATAACACTGAACATGACTCTCTGTAAGGACATGAATGAAACTTTTCAACTGCAGGAACTTAACAACCTCCCAGTCAGTGTTGTGACCGGGAGGTTGGCATTCATATTTTTAGTGAACACTGAACTGAACGAATCAGTTTACAAATGATGAACATGAACGTAGTGAACGCGGCTTACGTTTTACGACAGTTTTATGGCACACCGCATTGTCCATAGAGCTTAGCTTGGCTGGTGCTAGCAGTGCAGACGGTACAAACGCATCTACTACTGCTGATGCCAGTTTGTTTGAGCATTTGAAGCAGTTTTATGAACAAGCAAGGGAAGTCTCAGACGGATTATATTTATATACAGATTTTAAATGTAACTCATGTCTGTGATTCTTCAGTGATGTACAATAATTAATTTAGTGTTGGAGTGCCTGGCAATGATTTAGGGCTGGTGATGGATGGGTAGACGGAGGTTCTGTTGTAAAACAATATCGGCCTTTATTTATTTAAAAAGAAATGGAAGAAATGAACGTGACCTAGTTCACTGTTGGAACTGTGAACTTAATTGAAAATTTAAAAAAAGAAAAGAATTATGAACGTGAACTAATTCATTTTAAGTGTGAACTGGCACTGCTCCTGGTGTAGCCACCCTGGAGGACAGTTTCTGAATTTATATTTGGGTTCTGCTCAGGAGGTGGTACTAGTTACGTTACTAGTTCAATTATTTTAATAAATCAAAGTAATTCAATTTCCCACTAACGTTTGGTGTGTCCATGTAAACATATAAAGTCAAGATTCTGGCTCTAAAATTATAGTTCTTCCTCCAACATTTCTGTACCAGGTTCTTCACCATCACCTCTATCTCTTTGAATGAAACAGTGGGCTGTGTTGAGCAGAGAGACTCAGTGTGTCCTTTAGTCCCATGGACAAATCACCACTGGAGAACTCACTAAACAGTGCTTCAGAATAGTCAAAGGTTTGATTCAAGGGTCTTTATTTATTTTACTATTTTCTACATTGTAGACCAACTGAAGACATCAGAAGGATTAAATAACACCCGTGGAGTTTATGAGGTGGTCACCTGGAGTGGTTCAGTTAACAGGTTAATAGGTGTGCCTTGTCAAGTGGAATTTCTTGCCTTCTTAATGCACTGAGACCATCAGTTGTGTTGAGCTGAGGTAGTGTTGGTATACAGCAAATAGCCCTATTGAGCAACTGTAGTAATCCAGATTATGTCAAGAGCTCCTCAACTAAGTAAAGAGAAACATCATTATATATATTATATATATTATATATATTATAGTTCAAGAATTTTCAAAGTTTCCTCAAGTTCACTCACAAGTACGGTGATGAAACTGGCTCTCATGGTAAAACAGCTGCACAGAAACTTTGGTCTGATGAGTTCACATTTGAGATTTACAACAACCTCTCTCTACCACAACATCCTGCAGTGACACCCCTCACATCTGGTTCACACTTAGTGGAACTGTCATTTGTTTTTTAATAAGGCAAACACACCTCCAGGTTATGTAAGGGTTACCTGACCAACAAGTAGAGTGAAGGGGTGTTGTATCAAATGACCTGGCCTCCAAAATCACCGAACCTAAACCCAACTGTACTGGTTTGGGATAAATTGGATGCAGAGTGATAGAGGGATAGATGATAGATCAGAACATCTTCAAGACTTAGACATTGAAGTTTTAATGACGATTCCAGGTGACGACTTCATGAAGCTGGTACATAATTCCATTTGTGTTATCTCACAGCCTTGATGTCTTCAGTATTAATTAAAAAAATAATAGAAACAAAGAAAAAACACTGAATGAAAAGATGTGCTCAAACTTTTAAAGTAACTGTATGTTCAAAACTTTCAGGAGAAGACAGAACCTGGAACAGATTCATCTTAAAAGCAGCTGAGCGTACCATCTTCTGCATTGTAAAAACTCAGTCCAACATATTCAACGTGCATGCTCACACCCTTGTGGAGTTAAAACATGTTGGTCCTGCAGGACTGTTGTCAAACAGTTCTGTTTGACAAAAGTCCTGCTGTAAACCGAACAAAAGCACAGATCCAAGAAGAAGAAGAACTGCTGCATGTTGTTGTTTCCACTGAGCCAAACTGCTCACACTTCAACTGTGGCTTGTAACGTTTCAATATCATCTTCATACTCTACTTTATTTAATGTATGTATGTAGTAGTAGTGAAAGTAGTAGCAAGTCTTCAATAAAAGTCCTCCAATACCAGCAGCTCAAACATGAACATGAAGTTCAATACTTCAGCAGTGAAACAGCAGTTTACTGCTGTGTATGAATCACAGTTGATTTTCTCTTTAAACAGTGACTGTCCCCTCTCTGCTTCCTGTGGTGGCTTCTGGGAAAAACCCTCTGGTGGATTTGTCTGTAAAATGCTTCATGGCTGTTTGTACTTTCTCTTATACTGTTTCATGTAAAACATAGACGCATCATTTCCAACATGACCTGAAACAGTACACAGCTAGTTTTACTTTTAAATACAATGTACTACAGATATATCAGAAGCAACTTGTGTTGATACAGAACTGTCATGCTAATAAACATCTGCTGTTGAAAGTTGTATGGTATGTGTTGTCCTATACTGCACTCAGCCTGTACACACTGTTTAAACATTATTCTATATACACTTTATTCAGGGTAATTATTCAAACCTTAAAGAAGTTTTATATCACAAAGACAATAATCTGTGTCTGTATTTAGTCTTCCCTCACTGCCAAACCACAACCTGAATGTTCTCAGCATAGGTGCACTGGAGGCTTCACGTGTCCACATCACACCTAAGTTTCATACTGGACCGTGATTTGCTCCAGACTAGTTGTGATGTTACAAGTCCTGCAGGTCCTGCAGGTCCAGCCTTTAAAGCTTCATGAAAGTGAAGGTGAAGAAAATATTTAAAACTGTCTTTAATCTATTTAAACAAGCCTCACTGTTGGACATCTGAGATAGCCCCTCCCACTGGTGCTGTAAAGCAACGTCACACTGTAACCATGGCTACACAGATAGAAACTCCTCATATAATTTATTCCAGTGTCGAGTGCAGTGAAATGGAACCGAGATCAGAACATGGGAGCTGACCTAGATTAGGAGGAGGGAAATTGTTCAGAGTCAGACTCAGAGAAACTGAAGCACACAGACAGGAAGATCCTCATTTAGTTCATCAGTTAATTATTATTATTATTATTTAATTTCATCATAGTCTCACACTGACCAAAATAAACAGAGGAAAAGATGTTTAGTTCATCAGTTAATTATTTTAATTACTAAGTGTTTCATCAGTCCAAAACTGTAAAGGTTTACTACAGTTGGTGTGTTATAACATTTCTTTATGTTTATGAGAGAGGAACACATGAAAGGAACACATGAGAGAAATAACAATAATAATGAAGTAAAAACACAGCAGCATTAAACAATGGAACTAAACAATGGTATTTAACAGTCACTCACTCACACAGAGAAGTAGAGAGGCGGTGTGTTGCCATGGTGAAGGTGTGATCATCATCATTGTAGTCAGCTGAGGCATCTCTCTCTCTTTCTCACACACACACACACACACACACACACACACACACACACACACACACACACACACACACACACACACACACATAGAGTCTTGTACCACACAACTGTTATGTAGCTCTTCATGTCTCTTATGATCTATTTAGTATAATATTTTGTATCATATACTTTCCTGTTGTAACATAGAGGGACCTAATTCATTACACATATATGAACATACAGTTTGGCATGTTCCACTGAATGAATGTTAACAGACTATGTGCTAATGAGCAGCAGGTTGGTCTGAAAATGAAAATATTTACATGAATATTTACATTTATCTCTGATTAGAGATTATTATTCTGGTATGTGGCTCATACAGCATCTTAACACTTCAACAGGCCCATGGTAAATAATTGTTTGTACTGTGCATGGTTGATTTTCACAAATAGCAGAGTTTCTGTTTGAGGCTGCTGATGTTTGTAAATGATTGGAGGGAAAAGTGTTTTCACTGAGACACAATGGGCCTCAAAGAACCAGTCATGAGAACAGATTGGTTCTTCAATGGAACATGTGAAAGATTCCAGAGAAGTTTTGGTTGAATGAGGCTCCTTGTCTGGACCACTTGAATAGTGTGGTCTTGAATAGTTATAAATGGTCAATGCAAAGAACCTCATGAATGCTGATATAATGATACCGTTGATTCTTTATGATGAATCAAGTGAGAAGAAGACCAAGAACAGGAACTTCTCTGACTCAGAGATCAAGGTGCTTATGGGTGAGGTGGATGTAAGGAGGGACATTTTGTTTGGTGGGAGGCCAGGAGGGAGAGGTAGGCTCTGTGCCATATTAAACTTGCAGGTTATAATAGAGAGTAACTGTACATCAGGCATGAATTAGAATTACCATAATACGTTGTTCTTTTAACAGCACCTTGAACAGAGCCTGCTTGTAGTCTACTCCCTACACTGCTATGTGCCAGGATTAAAGAGTCACCGTGCTATCACATCTGTCAGGACCAAGTTAGAGTCACATATGACTTGGACATCTGTGATTTCTATTTACATTAAAGACTTTGTTTTCAGATGGAGCCCTTATAGCAATAGGAGTGCAGTGAATCACGTCGATTGCTATTGTGATATCCCAGACTGATAGAATTTACCAGAATTATATTATTCCCAAAAGGGGCTTCAGGCAGACAGGTAAACATTATATAGTGCCATATCAAACATATCTGTCCACTAATTACCAGAAACCCCAGAATGGTAAGCACTTGTATTTGTACTGGTCTAATGGTGGACCCAGTTCAGCACATAGATCCAAAAGCACAACTCTACAGGAATCTAAAAAATCATAATCATAGGCCCTCATTGTGGTCCCTGAACACTCATTCCCTTCTGACTCTTCCATTCAAAGTCCTCTAGAAGTGCCAGCGCATCCATCACTCCATCACTGCAGCGATTTTACACACAAAACAATATATGGCTTCAATTCAGGACCTCACCATTTGCGTTGCCAATTTCCCATCTCCAAAAAGTTTTATACACATGGCCCAGATTCTTCGTCAAGTTTGTTTTTATAGATTCCTACGCATTTTTCAGGCCCTGTTATAAATGAGGCCTCTGGTCCAGAATGAGTCCTGATCAGGGACTTCATCTGAATGAATGAGATCTGAATGAGTTAAATATGATACCAACACTGATTAAATATTCTGTTCCTCTCATCATCATCATCATGGGGTCCAGGATCATCTTCCTGACACTGTGACATCACTTTCTCTGATAATCTCCAGTCTAAAAATTTCAGTGATGTCTCCTCATCATGGACATTACTTAACATCATGCACAGCTGCTCTGACGTCACTGACAGATATTGATATTTATAGTTTTAGGTCGTCTATCTCTATAGTGTGAAGGGGTTTAATCTATGACATTTAGTAAATGAACCTTTCCCACAGATGGAGCAGGATAGAATCATCTAATCATTGATTATGTTATCGATCAACTCTCATGAAACACTCCTCAGTCTGAGAGCAGCGGTTTATGACAGGTTTGTACAGTGAATCTGAGTTGGATCCCAAACAAGAACAAAGTCTCTCTTCTGTCCATAGAACAAAGCATCACCAACATGTAACTATGACAACACACAAAGCTTAAATCAAAGACCTGTTGCTGATGCTCACAAAGAGAGAAGTGAAGACGTTTAAGATGTTTCAGTCAACAGAGGTTCTGTTTGAGTCGAGGACCATAACAGCTCTCATCAACAGCCTTTACCACTGACAGACACTGATGAGGAACATGATACAGACAATAGTCAGCTGCCCTCTGAAGTCTGGACCCTGACAACTGTCCCCCACTCCCTCTGATCTCATGATCCCAGACCCCCTGACCTCATGATCCTGTCTCATTGTAAACAACCCAGCAACTGCATGTAAACCACACCCCTAAAGTCAGCAGATTCTCTAAGCAGCGAGTCCCTAGTCCCTCCCAGCTGGCTGGACTCTTTGCTGCATGTCATTCTCCTTCTCTCTGTCCCTCAATTTCCTGTCCTGTCAAATGAAGGCATTAAATGCCCAAAAAAGTGACTTCAAAAATTATTTTTCTAAACTACATTCAGGCTGTAAGTACAATCTTGTATCATCTCTGTCCTCCCATAAGTTATTACAAGAGTTTCAATAGAAAAGTTAACAAGGAAAAAAAAGGGAGTGATGTCGTCTCTTCACATTGGTCTGTCTGATTAACACAAAACTTGACCAGTAGTTTACTACAATGAGGTTCTGAACAAAAGCATATTGGCCACTAGGTGCCACTTTTGCGAAGTTTGACCCTTCACAAACTTTGCAACCTTGCTTGAATGTTTTCCAATGTCTGCGCTGCTCTTAACCTGAGTGAGCGTAAGGTAAGCTAAGGTAAGGTAAGGTAATATAAGGTAAGGTAAGTATATTTTTAAAGCACCTCTTGAAACAGGAATTACAGGATACAATAAAAACAGAAGAAAGAAATAGAAATAGAAAAGACTGTTAAGAACAGTAAAACAATCTAGAACAGAATAATCAACTAATTAAGGAAGCAAGGGGAATCATGTACAGGTAGAAAAGAAGAGGACCCAGGATTGAACCCTGAGGTACACCATAAATCAACAGAGCAGATAAAGAGACATAAGCATCAGAAACAGATCGTAGGTAAGCCGGTCCAGGGCAGTCCCGGTTAAACCCACTCATTCCTACAGTCTGCTAAGGAGAATGGGGAGTGAAAATGGTCTCTTTCAGTGTAGCAGCACGTAACACAGCATCATATGTAGCATATTCCGGTAGCCATGCATGGCCATGCCTGGCAGTAGTTCACAGGTCCAAGGAAGCATTGCTATTGCATTTATTAGTTCAGTTGGCAAATACCAACAACCATCTTTCAGAACATAACCCAGATAGTGAAGTCCTGACAAAGGTGGAGCTTCACAAGTGATGCTCTATGTCCGCCTGTGGCTTTAATGCAATTGTCTTGTGTAGGTGATGAGACCCAAATGTCATCCACATACTGTAGTAATGCAGATAACGCAAGACCAATTTGGACAAATGTGCTTGTTATTCAGCTGTGTAAACAGTTGGACTGTCAACATATCCCATGCTCAACTTTGTGAATCGATATTGACGATTACAATATGTGAATGCAACTAAATCCTGTGTATTTTCCATGCACTGGAATGGAATAATACACAAATCCCCAACAGTATACAACTTAGAACTGGCAGGTATTGCAACCAAAATTGCATTAACATCAGGCACCACTGAAACTAGAGGGAATACTGCCTCATTAATTTTAAGCAAATCTTGTGTAAATCTGTACTTTATAGTACCTGGTTTCAAAATTGGATTTACAGGAGTATTATTTCGTGATTGACATCTCATAGTAACTCCTTGTTTCAATAAACTTTCAGTAACTGGTCGAATTCCATCCTCTTTTTCTTTAGAGAGGGGATATTGTTTAACATACACTGGATATTTAGCACAATTAATTCTAGCTTGATATGGTTCCACATCTAACAATCCACATGATTTGCATTTTGGGCCCACATTATTGATGGAACAGAGGCCAAAACTGATGGTTGCTTCAATAAAAATTTTGTCATCATTTAAAAATAAAAAAAATGTAATGATTTCTGTAATGCTTTAATATAAAAGTATGTAGAGTCTTCATACATCCAAACAATGCTCACAGCAGGGACAAAAGATTCTTTTTCGTCATCAACATCTTTCCGCAGTAGGTTGAGTCCACATGGTGACACAAACAAAAATCTGTCGAATTTCCTGCAACAACACTGGACAGAAACCTATCTAAAAATGGTTTATCAGTAGGCTTCATAGTCAATATTCTAGAAGCTACAACCGCCTGACAAGCAGTCAACTCCTGAATTCTTTCAACAGTAAACAATTTAGACAGAAAATCAAAATTTAGCAAAACAGATGCAGCTCTGCGACACGCCAGAACATCCTTTGAAAGCAAGTGATAGGAAGGAATATTAATCTCTATTCCATCAGGTGAACATACAACAACTGCATTCAATTTGCTTAATATAATGAATGAAATAGGCACAGTTGGACTAACAACAAATACATGCTGCAAACATATTTCATCAACTTCAACTTGTAGGGGCTGTGATAATGGCTTTCCCTGTGGGACTCTGTGATCTTGAGCTGGATTTTTTTCTCTCTCCCTCTCCTTGTCTTTCTATCTGCTTATCTGCTGTCTTTAGACCAGTGACTAAATCTCCGACAATAATTACACATATCTGTCCCCTCTATCGCCAATTACCATAACCATATCCTCTTTGAATGGGACGTCCAAAACCAGGTCTATACTCTGACATATCCCATTGCTGTTGACTATAACCACGCCCACAACCACAGCCTCTTGTCACATTATCCTGTTCACTACACCAACTGAAAAGATGATTTCTTGTGACCGAAAGATTATAAAATGTACACAATCAGACCAACAAGACAATCGGACAGATCTGGTGCAGGGTACACCAAGTCTCTCACTGAGTGACAACTGCTTATATAGTATTTTGCTGTGGAGGATGTTACTAACATCTGTTGACCTATACCACTGTGTGTCACTTTATTACTTCCAACCTCACAATGGGGTGCATCACTAAAATCTCTGGCAGATGTAGCTAAACCAACACACAACAATATAGCAATAAAACCCAGACATGTAATGGATCTTTTGGCATCCTGCTCACCCCAAAGGTCAGCAGCTTACCTAAGGTAAACATTCTTCACATCCTAAAACCAAAGTTGCACACATGCAAAACAAGTACCACCTTACAGAGGGTCAGTGAACAGTGAACAGTGACAAGACCTGAACACTCCCCAGCATCAGTACACACTAGGTTACCATCTTACACCCTGAGCAGAGCTTTTTCAGTGCTATGTCTCAGACAAAAACCAGAATGGAACAATAGCAAAATTATTGTTGTCGAGGACCTGAAGAAGCAGGTTACAAACAACTTTCTACTAAGTCATGGGTCCAGACTTGGCGTTTTTAAAGAGGGGCTGAATAATAGTCCATACATACACTATGTAGTGTATGTGTGGTATCTTGAGGTGCTGATGTGAAGAAGTGATCACCGCCGACACGTCTTTGCTTGTAATTCAAAAGAAGTTTATTAACAAGAAAGAAACAGTGTCAAAAAATGCCGAATCCTGGAGTATCTCTGCCAATGTGAGAACCCTCTCCTACTGTCTCACAAACCCCTCTATTTATCTGTCTCATCCCACCTTTGGGATGAACCTTTCTTTTAATAGAAGGGCCTTCACTCAAATTGTCGACCATATCTGGTCAATGACCTCTGATCTCTAACCTCTTGGTCCAGAAAAAGGACCCACACATCCTGAGTATCCTATTTAGTAGGAGACAGAAAACCTGAGGAGTAAGCAGATTTACCCCTAATAAACATTCCTTAACCTTAACTTATAATATGTAATTTCAAAGAAACCTTTAATAAAACTTTAATTGACAAAGACTTTAACTTATTAATAAACTTACATAAAGGAAGGATCTATAACAATTTAAACTGTTTAAGAAGGAAGGAATGAAGTGGATAATACACTACATATGTATGTAAGAAGCTGGAAACATCTTAAAAAGGGAGGCTGGAACAATGTGAAGAGAAGAGGGATGAAAAGAGGGACGCATTGAGAGACAAACAATGAGTTCTAGCAAAGAGATTAAACTCTAAATAGAGAAACGTGGGTTGGATAGTCAACCCCAGGGGTACAGGAAGGGAATAATGTGACCTTATCCACACAGAACGATAAAAAGTTTCACACTCATCATTTGAAAAGACCAGAACAGGTGGAGGTTCTCACCTCTGTCACTTTCTGATTAAAAGATGAAAGTAGTTCCTTCATGAACAATGAACCTTGCACATATTTTTAGACAATGTTTTTGTTTATCCAAGGGGATGAGTTAACTCTACGAATCGATTCATTTTTAAAAGGTAAAGGTTGTTAAAGGTCACTGGTCACAGGGAAAGTCATATCCTTACTAAGGTCAGCAAAGACAGAGGAAAAGTTGTCAGCAGAGAGAGCGGCGAGTACCGTGGGTGGATTCATGTCAGCATTAAAGACACAAATAAGTCGTCAATAGCATGAGTGTTTAAGATCAGTCTCATAGTATAAACCAAATCAACGATGATTGTGTCTTGGCCCTGACACATGTTGCAATAAATTCAAAGACTGCGCTTAAGCAGCAAATGTAATATCTAATATATCTAATATTGTTTTATAATATATAAAACTGGTTAGATATTTTCTAAAATGTCAGTTAAATCACAAGTAGCAGACTTCAATCAACACAACAACAAATCCTCATGTCCGCGATAGACAGGACAAGATCATGTTCAGAGGAATGAATGAAGCACTTAATTTATAAACCACAGTCTCTGGGAGGAGGGTGTCCAGAGTCCAGAGCTCACAGCTGTGACAACAGAGCCACAGCTACTTTGAGTTACTTCTGTATTGTACAACAAAAGCTTATTAAATCATTAACAAGGTCCTGCTCATTAGTTAATGAGATAAGATGTCCTTTGGGTTTCTGTATCAGTCTGAGTCCTGTTTCCTCTGAGTCCCTGTTGAAGACTCGTCCCTGTAGGTTTTCATATTCCTTTGTACTGTTCTTATCTCCTCTTTATTCTAATGGCCTTGAACAGTTTTTCTCATTTACTGCTGCTTTAAGTCATGTTATTAGTGAGGTTTACCTGGTCGGTGAACTGATCCTCTGATAAGATCACCTCTTTGTAATTCAGTAACATGCTTGAAAGAGATTTGTTATAATGTGCAGTAATGCTTATATATGAAAAAGAAACAACAGCAGAACCAAGAACATGAACACGTGTATAGAGATCAGACAGTGACACTGAAACATGATGTTGATGAACAGGACTTCTCAAACATCATTATGGACATGTGTGAAGCCTGAACCACATGTGAATCCTGAGATGAAGACAGCAGAATAAATCAGTGCTGCAGGGAACTGTTTATTTATTGATGAAAGCGTTCTTCTCTCACCTACATCAAACGATCAGTGACACACTGGGTGTGTGTAGGTGTGTGGAAGTATGTGAGCAGATGTGTGGAAATATGTGTATGAAAGAGGCTGAATGTGCATGTGATGTAGGTGTTTGACAGAGACTGACAAATCAGGTCATCAGATCAGAGTGAGATCAAATTCATATGACATCAAATCTCCATGATCAAACAAACACATCACACATCATATGTCAAACAATTTCTTTATACAACTAGAGAGAAATGTGACAGCTCTTTCTAATAAAGAAATAAAAACAGTAACTGCGGTATTACTATATTATCATAATAATATCATATTAATTTTTATCATAATAATATGATATTAACTCTGACTGGTTCTAACAGGAACATAGATGTTTTATTGTCCTTAAAGGACAGATTCTGCTCATTTTCATACAACAGTCACATGACATTTGAAGAGTTAATGGTAGCTGTAATAAGAGATCAGCGATTAAGACTTCTGTGTCCTTACAACAAACCTACATGAAATGATCCGACCACTGTGTCTGTTTCTACCTGAAAGACTGTCTTCACCACTTCATCTAAGTGAGACATCTGATGAATCATGAGCTTCATCTGAACTGTAGGATTTACAGTGAACAGGAAGAAGAATTATTACAGCAACAATAAATTCTACAAACATGTGAGTGTTGTTTTGATATAATTGTTTAGTGTTCCCACAGCTGTATTAGATCCAATAATCTTTCATCAACATCATTATGTTCCAAATGGATGAGAACATTATTATTATTATTATTATTATTATTATATTATTATTATTACTGTTACTATTATTATTATTATTATTATTATTATTATTGTAATAAATAGATATGGTTCAATACTCTCCTAAACCTAAAAGGCACATCGTTCTGAAGACAAAAAAATTAACTGACTAACTTACTAACTAGTCCTTTATTCTCACACCAACAATAACAACATATGGGATAATGATCAGTCTCTTTGATTCCAGTTTATTTTCCTTTTAACTCAACTCTGTGGATAAATAAACATCTTTTGTCAAATTATGATTTATATTTACTTTCATGTTGCCTGAGCCTACTACTACACTCTGCTCTGGAAGAGCAGCACAAAACATCAGTGTTAGCAGGCCACAAAGTCAGGCACAAAACATCAGTGGCCTGTCTGAATTAGTTCGGCCACAAGGTCAGGCTCAGTTTACAATCCGAGTCCACCAGCTGAGAGAAGCTCACATCAGCTGACAGCTCATCTGATTCACTTGTATGTATTTAGCCTGCTACAAGCTGCAGACCCAGCTGCTGTGTCTGTTGTGACTGAGGTCTGTTCTGGTCTGGACCCTAGGGCTCTGGTTGTTGGCCCATAAGACAGAGAATTTTCACAGGCTATAAAACATACATGCAGCGTGCTGCTTTGTTTTTTTGAAGGCTACAATAGAATAATGTATGTTTTTTAAATTTTTTGCCCTGCTGACCGTGATTTGAATAGCTAATTTGTTCAGATATATTTTGCAGCTTGTCAAGTGAGCTAACAATAGCTGAACCTGTATGCTAACAGGTAAGCAGTTTAAACAGATGAAAACAACTTAGCTGAACTCTCTTTGGTTCACCTGCAGACTTTCTGCTAACTGGTGTTGGTAAAGTCAGTCTCTAGTTCCTCCCTCAGGACTCTGGTCTCTGGTCTTTTCGTAGTTTTTCATGTTTATTTCATGTCTGTTTGTGTGTGTGTGTGTGTGTGTGTTGTGTGTGTGTGTGTGTGTGTGTATGTGTCTGCACGCACCTGCAGCCAATCAGTCAATCAGCAAATGAGTGCCTCAAGCAGTCTTCAGTATCTGACCAGGTAAATCCATCCAGACTCAGGTCATTGAGTCTCAAGAGTTTTACAGAGACCGATTTCTTTTCTGTTTGTGTTTCCTGAACTTCACCTGTCCTACTCCTCACCTGTCCTCCTGCTCACCTGTCTTCCTCCTCACCTGTCCTCCTCCTCATCTTACCTCCTGCCCACATGTCTACCTCCTCACCTGTTCACCTCCTCACTTGTCCTCCTCCTCACCTGTCCTCCTGCCACGTCCAGCCTCCTCTTCATCAGCCAATCAGGATTCATGACCCACAGCCTGGGTCCCGGTCAGGTCCAAATATTGAAATGTTATAGCATGTTCATCTGACTCAGTAGAGCCGGATTCCAAATACAACAACTACAACAAATACAACTACTACAACAAATACAACAACTACAATAAATGCAACAACTACAACAAAATACAACAACTACAACAAATACAACACATACAACAACTACAACAAATACAACAAATACAACTCACTGTGGATAGAAATAAACACTTTGTTTGGTCCTGACTAAAACATCATTAATGAAGTCATCAATACAGGTTTGTGTATTGTACCCGTGTATTTGTGTAGAACAAGAATTTACAGTGCTGAACACTGAATGATATTTCCAATAGAGTGACATGTCCATGAGTCTCTATTGCTATTCCCCATAACTTCTCTTACAGTGAAGAAGATACAGCATTAACACAGCTGGGCTTTCTTTATTCTGACTTACCTGCTTCTCATCTGTTTTAAAGACTCAGTCATCCCAACATTACTGATACTCACTCATCAAATAATAGTGTTGTATAACCTTTAAAAACTGATTCCATATTAAAGTCAGTGTATAGAGGAGCAGATTATATTCTACCTCACTGAGAGTCCAGGATCTAAAGTCTGGTACTGGGGCCCAGTGCTCAGTTATACATTAGAGAATACAGATACACGGTTCTTCCAGGTCTGCAAACCAAGAGTTAAAAAGTCTGAAATAACACAAAGACACAGTGTGTTCTTCACTTTTAATAAACAACAGAAAACTGTAAATCACACTGTATTAGGAGAGAGAGAGTGATCACTGTGAAGAGGAGGAAACAGAGAAATGTATTTACAATGTTCAAAGTGACAGAAACAGGAGCTTTGTGGTTCTACAGGAAGTTTTTGAATGTGATGTTTGATTGGCAGGTAACTCTGGTAGTTAGAATAACTTAAGTGGCTAATTCTTGGCTGCTTGTTGAGCCAAGAGGCTCAAACAATGCAACATACAGTGTATGCGTGCGTGCGTGCGTGCGTGCGTGCGTGCGTGCATGCATGCATGTGTGTACTACTGACACGTCCAAGATTGTTCAGGATTAATAAAATGATTCAAACCCACAGCACAGAAAAGTTAAACCAGCTCCACTATCAGAGCAGCTAAAGTGGACTGGAGGCCTGGAGGTTTGGTCCTGAGAACAACATATTTAAAGTGATAGGAATTTATAACATGTGATCTGAAGAAAAAATTATAATATGAATCTGGTGCTGATGCCACAGGTAAAAACTCACTTCATTCTGTAGACTTGTGTTTTCTGTTTAAAATAAAAATTGTGTTTTTGTCACGGCTGTGGAGAAGACTCAGAAATATGGATATGGAGATCAGACTATAAATCTTAAGTGTTGGACCACTGTCCAGCAGTCAGAGGACAGGTTCAGACTCTGGTTCAGACTCTGGTCTGCCCTCTCTACACCCTGTTTCTGGTGCCTCTGGTCTTCTCTCTTCTCTCCTGGAATAAAGACACAAACACAGACACACAAATTACTCACACCAACTCGTAGCTGTCTGTATGTGAACAACAGAGAATCAGAAATAAAGTGGCAGCTCAGCTGGTCCTCAGGCACAGAGAGTGAAGGAGACAAGTCTAAAGGCTCTGAACTCTGTTTACAGCCAGGAGAGTGTGTTACACGTCAACAGTACAGAGAGGACACATACAGAGTTTGTGTTCTTCTAAACCTTGTCCTCAGGTTAGAGGGGTTCATCCTCAGGTGAAAAGGATTGAGCTCAGTGAATAACTACATCATTAGATTTAAATATTTCCTGTGCATAGGTGGAATTTTCAGCCTGACTGTGAAACTAGTTTCATCAGGATGATTAGATCATCCTCTGAGGAATAAAGACAGACAGCTTTAGGTCCCCTGATACCAGAACAGACAGTCTCTAACAGAACCAGCTAAGTATGATTTTAATGCTACTGGTTTGGTTTTAGGGATATTGGTTCATCCTCCACTTTGGTCCAGACTGAATCATCTCAACAACTAATGAATTAATTGTAATTTTGTACAATGGTCCCCAGAGGATGAGTCCTGACCACTTTAGTGATCCTGGGACATCTCATCTCTACCGTGAGGTCGATGTTTGTGGTTCTGGTGAAATAAATACAACCTGATGGATTACACTAGACATTCATCATATCCACAATCCACAATAGGAGCATGTCCAAGCAAATGTTGAAAACATGAAAAGCTGAAATAAGGCTGCCAAAGACAGATACATCATGATACATCACGTTACATCACAGTGACATATCACAGTGACATCACCGACACATCACAGTTACATCTGTGACATCACAGACACATCACAGTGACATCACAGTTATATCACAGTTACATCACAGACAAATTAAAGTGACATCACAGATACATCAAAGTTACATCATAGTGGTATCACAAACAATCACAGTTACATCACAGATACATCACAGTTACATCACAGTTAGTTCTTCTCTATGAGACATAGAAACATCTAGCAGTCTAACCTTTGGTTTTTGTCTTGGTTTTCCATGACAGGGTTTGGAGACAGAGATGGTCTGTTGACACTGTGCATTGTACAGAGCCCTCTTCAATGTCCCTGTTCTGGTCCGTGAGCCAGAGCTTGGATCACACTCTCCCCAACTACCAAAGCGATATTTACAGTCAGCTAGAAGAGAAAGACAGAAACACAGCTTTCATACATTCATTCATTCATTCATTCAATCGCTGTTATGTGTTTGCAGAGTACCTGGGACCTGTATGGGCGCCCTGGGTATGTGGGTCAGAAAAAGCAGACACACGGTTCAGTGTCGACAGTTGGTCTCATTCTTATCTGTCAAACAGAACTTCATAAAAATAACCTGTCTGACCTTTTCACAGTTACATCTGGAGTACCTCTGGGGATCTGAGGATCTGAGGTCTTCTGATATTTTACCAGAATATGATTCTGTGTGATTTTGGAGTTTAATTTAATTATCATGACAAAAGGATGCAGTTACACATAACCCTTGATTTTAAAGTCTTTCAAACTTTTGAATGATAAAACTAAAATGTAGAGTTTCACCAGTAAACTATAACTTGTATTTAAAGATGTTTCTCTGAGTCTTGATGATTCAAGAGTATTTGACCCTTCATCATCATCATCATCATCATCATCATCATCTGAACCTCACGGTCAGTCCACCATCATCAAAGATCACCTTTCTATCAACAGTACACCATGACCCTGACATCTGAGACCTCATGTTAACATACAGCATATACCTGCATGCTGGATGTTCTGGTGATTACAGAAGGTAATTGTTGGGACTCACCATTCAAGAGACCAAATGTTTCTTTGCTCCACTGGACAAAGGAACTCACAATCCACAGTTCCTCACCGTTCACACCTGGGGACAACCCTTCCCCCCACAGACCTTACTGGCCAGCCAGTGTGGGTCAGCGTGTGACATGTGACCCCCAAGGGTGTCACCAAACAAAACCAGATCTCTGGCCCTCTTCTCGCCTTCTTCTTTCTTGGCTTGCTCTGGAGAGCAGCTTCTGTTCTCTCCTCTCAGCAGCATGGCCCCAGCCCAGGTCAGCCCTGCTACCTGAGAAACCAGCTCTCTCGCCTGCTCACAGCAGCCTGCAACACTCTTCTCCTCAACAAAAGCGACCTGCTTCGGATTAACTGAGAGTGAACCAAATTCTCTTCAGAATCAGCAGCTACGACACAAGGCCAGCTGATTTTACAAGGAACAGGAGTCATAGCAGAGTTAGCGGGGAACAGCTAACTCTGCAAGGAGAACAAAGGAGATAACAGCAAAGCAACACAGCCAGACAGGACTTTACTCCACCAGGAAGCCTCCCAACTCACTGGACTTTACAACAACACTGGAAAGGACCTCTTTGTTTGTTCCAAGGAGTGGGTAATGTTAACTGACTGGGCCTAACCTTTCCCAGCACAGCATAGCACAGCACAGCATAGCTAAGCAGCAGAAGTTTTAACTTTGTTAATGTACTTGTTGATTGATGTCTGGTTGTTGTAATGTTTGCTTAGGTTGTGGTCAGTAATACAGTTAATCAGGTACACGTATGTTCACACACATATTAGTACGTCTCAGTTCTAGTACCTGCATGAAGCTAACCTCCTCCCTCTAACCTGGTACCTTTAGATTACATGAGCAAGGCTAACAAAGAAACTCACACCTTCCCTCTCACACACCCCAGGTGGTCTCAGCGGCCATTTTGAGTAGTTTCTTTGTTTACCGCCATCTTGTGTAGTCTTCTTTGTTCAGGTCATGTGGTCACAGTGACCACTTTGAATCGGCCATCTTGCCTTTGTTTGTGTCCCCACAAACACACACACAAACACACACACACATACACACACCTGTATATACTAGATCAGACATTGTGTTTTACTCTGCTCCATTGTAAATAAATGCCTTTAAGTATAACTACTGGTGTGTTTAATGTTGCACAAGCGTGAATATTGCCAACCTCTACTTGGTAGAATTCCAATCCTTCAACTTTAACTTACTGTTGATATGGTAATTTGGTTATAGTTAGTAAGCTAATGGTTAATCAGAGTTCCAGATTAATGGTAATAAATTGAGACTAAAACCATATTGGCTATTTTGCCTATTAGTTTAGGCTGGTGCCCCGAGGACTTTAATTAATTTTAAAGTTGTTATTTACTATTAATATTTTTAATATTAATATTTTCTTCATTTATGATAGCCAATAAATTGATAGACAACTGAAATCCAACATATTTGGTGTCCAGCTCAGGAGGTAGAGCTCAGACCCAATAGTAATTTTCATGTCTCTACCTTTGAGAACTCCCCTGTCTTTGTGTACCATAAAGTTCACCTGAACACTGTCCTAAAACCTGAAACCTACCTCAGACTGTTTTCACTGTGACAACTCATAAGTTCTACTGTCTCTTAGTTCTCAGTTAGGTAGTTCTTAGTTAGTTCTCTTCTTTGTCTTTTTTAAAGTGTGGGGACACTTTGATGTGATAATACATTCTGACGAGTCCAAACCACTTCACTACAGACTAATCCTCCACTGATCCACACTAGTAAAAAAAACAGTTAATGCAGTGCAAATTTCAGACAACAACACAGACTGTGTGACAAACATCAGGGCAGATAGGACTGTGTGATGACAGCTCCACAGATATATTTATGCAGGGCTGCTGCACTCAGTTGCATCATACATTACAGGTGCTTGTGATGTTGTTTTCAGTGGAGTCATTCAGTCAGTGTTGGTGGTGAATCTGATGAAGGCTGCGGAAAATACACAAAGTTCACATCCACTAACTCTATCTGCAGATTACTGAGTTTATCTTCCGTTCAGATCGACTGTATCTATAACATTATAGTCAAGTATAGTACTACCATTCTGTGTGTGTGTGTGTGTGTGTGTGTGTGTGTGTGTGTATGTGTATGTGTGTGTGTGTGTGTGTGTGTGTTACCTCCAAAGTCTTTTTTCCAGTTGCAAGGTACTTTACATTTCATCTTCTTGGTCTGCTGGTCACATGACCCCTCTCTAAACCCTGCTCCACAGTCCCCATTGCTAGGCACACAGTTGCCATAGCGCCAGTCAGTGCATTCTGACCTGGACTGGGAGGGTTTGTGTTTCTCTGAGGACAGAATGAAGAATATTAACTAGTTATTTTACACATAGTTTCAATAACCATGTAAATTAAATGACATTACTACTGGTGGCCAGTTCCCAGTTCAACCAGTCAGGTGACTGCAGGTCACTGGGAACTGTGTGTATGAACAAAGCACATTGAAGCCATTAGGTGTTTGGTGCCACAAACCTGTGCAGCACTCAGACCAGGTACAACGTGACAGTCAGTGTCTATGAGTCATGAAATACCTCTACATTAAAAAATTTAATTTAGACATTTAGTATCTTTTCATAGAAAACAAGTTCAGCTGTAAATTCAAATTAAAACATATGCAAACTGTTTTAAAGGAACAGCTCTAACACTTTATAATACAGCCTGTGATTTCCATAATAGTTCTGTTGAATGAATCAAGTTCAAGATCAATCATAGTTCCTATGAGCTCTGTCGTGTATGAGCAGAACATGTTTATTTAACATGATCCTGTCTTTGGTGACTGATGAACTGAACAGATCCATCTGTAACGAATGAATCTGAACGTGAGCACCATTCACTGTCACAACACATTTTTCAAAACAAACCATCCAAAGCCTCTAAACCTCAAATTGCAATTTTACATTTTTGTTGGCGTCAAATGAAACAATTGAATCATGTTAATCAGTGACCTTCAGAGTTGCTGTAGATGTCTCTGGACAGGTTAGCTGTTTGAGTAACACTAACCGCATCCTGACTCCATCTCTGTACTTGAATGTTGACTGTTTCTGAACATAAGGGGCCAGTGACACCATCATTCCTCCACCCACTCTGTTACACATTGAGATGGTAGCAGTCCAATTCAAAAATGTTTAGGACATTAATTCCTGAAAAAAACAACTTGCTGTATCTTCATATTTTTTAACAATCACTATATCCATTTACATAGAATATATGAACTTATAATTTGTTTTTAGAAGAAGATGAGAGATAAAAGAGGGATTCCTACCTTTTTTGTTTTTCCCTCCAGTCACAGTTTGGATGGTGATGAGAGACACCAACAGCAGCAGCAGCAGCACTGACCTCATCCTATAAAAACACACCAGAGGGAAAATCTACATTACAAAGGTTCACAACTAAACCATTAAGTGTTGAACCTCGACCCAGGGTTAGACCATGTGACATCATTATCATTACCACAAACAACCAAACAGGGGACTCAATGGGACATCTTTACACAACATAAAACTGTTTTTTTCAGTTGTGCTCAGTTCAGGGGTCATCCTTCAGGGGTCTCATCATCAGGGGTCTCATCCTTCAGAGGTCTCATCCTTCAGGAGTCTCATGCTTCAGAGGTCTCATTCTTCAGGAGTCTCATTGTTCAAAAGGCTTATCTTTCAGGGGTCTCATCCTTCAGGAATCTCATCTTTCAGAGGTCTCATTCTTCAGGGATCTCATCCTTCAGGAGTCTCATCCTTCAGGGGTCTCATCCTTAAGAAGTCTCAACCTTCAGAGGGTCTATCTGAATACCGACTGTGTCCAACTAGAATGTCCCATTTCAAATGCGTTCTTCTTTTCCTGGACCTCAAAGGCTCTGACAGGTGACATGGTCCAACCTATCCCAAGATTCATTGATCATTGGTAATAAAAATAATATAGCAGCAAACAACACACAAGAGAGCCTGTGAAAAACAAGGGCCTTAAAACCTCAAGGTTTTGTGAAGAAAAGTTGTGTTCTCAAGGTTGCTAGGCGACAGCAGTGGCGCTTTGTAATGCAAGGGTAAGGGCGGGCACAGCTGGTGAAGCAAAGTGGAAATCCTCTCTAGGTCTTCATGGTCTATGTTGTCTCTGAACGATGCTGCCCCTAAATTAGGACACAGCTATGACTGTTTTTAGAAGGGAAAATGTCACATTTACAGCTTTTTTAACCAGCTTGTACAGTCTCCTTGTGTTCATGTTGGATGCTGCTGCCCCAGCACACCGCATCATAAAAAAGGACACTGGCCACCACTGACTGATAAAATGTGCAGTATTTCACTGCAGACGTTAAAGGACCTGAGCCTCCTGAGAAAAAAGAGCCAGCTCTGCCCCTTTCAGTAGATGGCATCCGTGTTCAGGTACCAGTCCAGTTTACTGAGCACAACCGGGTATTCATAAGTCTATGACCATCTCCTTGGTCTTGGAGATGTTCAGAAGGAGGCAGTTCTTGTCGCTCCATTCAATGAAGGCAATTGTCAGATCCCTGTACTCCTCTTCCTGGCTGTTCCTGATACAAGCCACAATACCTGTATGTGTCATACAAGTACCCTAGCATTACAGGTAACTGTTGCACTATCATTACACTGGTAACTGTTAGCCTAGCGTTCACAGGAAACAGTTAGCCTAACATTACACTAGTAACTGTTAGCTTAGTGTTACACAGGTAAGAGTCAAATTAGCGTTCACAGGTAACTCTTAGCGTAGCATTACTCAGGTAACTGTTAGCCTACCGTTAGCTGGTAACTGTTAGCCAAGCGTTCACATGTAACTCTTAGCATAGCATTACACAGTTTACTGTTAGCTTAGCATTCACAGGTAACTGTTAGCCTAGTGTTACACATTGTTACCCTAGCATTATATACAGGTAACTTTTAGCTTAGCATCCACAGGTAACTGTTAGCCTAGAATTACACAGGAATCAGTTAACAGTTAACATCGTGCTCATAGGTAACTGTTAGCCTACAGTTACACAGGTAACTGTTAGCATAGCGTTCACAGGTAAGTGTTAGCTTAGCTTTCAGAGATAACTGTTAGCTAGAGTGACACAGGTAACAGTTAACGTAGCGTTCAAAGGAAACTGCTAGCCTTCCATTCACAGTTAACTGTTAGCTAGTGTTACAAAGCTAAATGTTAGCTTAGCGATTACAGGTAACTGTTAGCCTAGAGTTCACGGTTTACTGTGAGCCTACACAGTCAGACTTTGAAGAATGAAGATAATGCTGAAGCTGAGACTGTGAACACACCTTTCCTAACATGATATTCTCTTCTCTCTTATTTCTGTTTCAGTCTGCTTTATAAAATTTGGAGGTTACAGTCCCTTCGTCAGGGGGTTAATTACTCATGAAAATTTAATTGTGTAAGTTAAATTACACATACAACAGCACAGAGCCTCTGCTTACAGGAACACATTAATGACTTGTGTAATAAACCTCAGCATGAAAAAGTAATCAGGAAGGAGATTTAATTGAAATATTATTTTAGAAATGAAGCTGCTTCATCATTCTCATCCATCTATAAAACAGTATTTCCTTGTTTAAAGATGTAAGTCGGCTGCTGCAGGTGCAGCCACCAGCAGCTAATAACAGACTCATATAGATGTAGTTCACACTGTAGGGGAGGGAATGTGTATAGCAGCTTGTGCGGCCAGCCATACACTAGTGCGTCTATGCCCAGGGAAGCATCTGGACTGCGCATGGAGAAATGCATTGCGCAGTGTGAGTTTTCTCTTGAGCTGAAAAGATCCACTGTGGCCCAGCCATAACACGCCCAAATTTGAAAAACACTGCAGAGAGCTCTAGAAAGTTAATGTGAGTTCATTGGAGACCCTTGCTCCAGTGGCCTCTCACAGACTGGCCCTCCTGTATACCGCCCCAGCCTCTACTGTCCTGGACAGGACGGAACCCATGGGCACGCCTTGGGTCAGGAAATATGGGGCTCTCCAGTGACACAGTGATCCAGTCTGTGGGAAGCCACCCAATGCTGGAATTCCCTCAGGCAGGTGGCAGAGACGGATTACAAAGATGGCAGAAGCCATCAGACTGAGTAGTCGAAGACAAGATCTGAATTGAACAGACTTGCATGAACGAAAGAGTGTGAGACACACTCTGAAAGTCTTCGCTCCACCTGTCCAGAGACAATCCCAGAAAGCTTAAGCTCTGTGCCAGAGAAAGCATTCTCTTTTCTGCGTTTATCATGAAATTTAATCGAGTAGGTGACATGTGAGAATGCCCTGGCATCTCAGCGGGGTGATGGCTACTTCTGTGCACCGTACGAGCACCCTGAGACTGAGAGACAGGTTGAAGGGCAGAACGAGGTACTCGTAACAAATCCCCTCTAAAGCGAATCTGAGATACTTTCTGTGTGGGGGATAAATGGGAATGTGGAAATATGCATCTTTCAGGTCGATCGAGGTGAACCAATTGTTTTGCCCTACCAGACGCAGCAGAGATGCATGCATGAGCATCCTGAATTTGTACTTCCTGAGAAATTTGTTCAGAGTCCAGGATAGGGAGGATCCCAATACCCCCACCCCTCCCCGTTTGGGGATAAAAAAATACCTGTAGTAAAAACCACTCTGACTTTGTCCAGGAGGGACGACAGCTATTGCTCTTTAGTTCAACAGGGAGAGGATTTCCTCCTATAAAACACGAGCTGACTCTCCCCAGGCCTGGGTGTGTATCACACCAGAGAAGCGGGAAGGAAAGACAGCAAACTAAAGTCTGTACCCCCATGAGATCGTGCGCAAAACCCCAGGTAGTGCCGCAAGTACGCTCCATCTGACCCGTCTGAGGGAGTGAGGAGACACACAACGCTGGCCGCTCGCCACTGTAAGACATAGCAGGAACCGGGGGTTTCATCTCCCCGGCCCCGGGAAAAGCTTTTTGCGGGGTGGACACAGTCAGTGCAGGCACTCATAGGCATTTTGTTTATTATTATTTTTTGTTTTGGCTTTTCATAAAGTGCACCCTCGGCCTTTGGCCTGGTTGCGACAGTGGGACATTTATTTTCAGTTTTTTGAAAACGTGTGTGTGCTTGCGGCCATGAGAGAGGGGCAACAGCTAAACCCTCTGCAGCAATGTCTCTTTTCCTCCTGGCTCGCTCTGATATAGTGCATGGCGGCTGGAGGCTGGCGCATGGGGAAAAGCCAGCTGCTTCACCGGCAGGGAGAGGGCCTGTCAAGCCACTCTCTTCTTCTTCCAAACCTGAAAACTGAGGCGGGTTTAGCCGGTGGAGCTGTAGCAGGGGCTCTGGCTTTCCTGGGCCAGCTTGACCTGTTCTCCTGCCTGGAGGAGTGGGCGGTGTGGGCTGAGGTTTTGGCTGTTTAGGAATTTTGAACTGCGGCACCTGAGAAGCTGCACAGCCAAGGGGGGAACCGGGGCTTTGTGAGGGAGACAAAGCTGGAGAGCCTTGTCTTCCTTCTTCTTGGCCTCACATCGTTGCTGCATGGAGGCCAGTGCAGAGATGAAGATACCCTCTGGACCTGGCATGGCATGAAGAGGATATTGTCTTTGTATTTAGTCAGACTACTGGCGAGGTTAAGCCACCATGCTCGTTCCTGTAAGACCATGGTTCCTAGTGCTTTCCCTGTTGCCTGGACTATGCGGTGTTGAACATGCAGGCATAAGTCAGAGATGACGTATATGACTGTATTTCCGCCAGTGAAACTGGGTCCAGGGGTCTCTCGTACTCATCACGTATCTACACTTGGTACACAGTGAGGAGTGAGAGAAAAGCCGAGGATGGAGGTGTGCCGTGACCAACGGTTCCATCAGAGGTATAAACAAGAGACCCAGGCTCTGCATTGCGTCACAGTTGAGGGACGAGGCACTGGGTATTGGCTTCCTGATGCGATACGGGTGGTCTTTACATGGAAGTGCCATCTCCATTAGCAGCTCCAGGAAGACTGGGAGAAGTTGTCTCATCGCGCTTTTAGCCGGGGACAATCTCTTCCCCTTCTGTTGATGATCTCCATTACAACAGTGGGCCAGGGGATGTCCAGCTTCTCCGCTGTGCATTTGTACACGTCCAAGAGTTCTGTGGGGAGAGAAGTTGGCATGCTTCTCTCATCCCCATCCCCAGGAGCGACGAAGGGCCTGGGCTTTGCAGCTCTGGGTGTGATGAAGAAATCGTCATCCTCTTCGTCCTCTTAGGACATCTGAGGTCTCATCTTCATCTTCTCCAAAGTCCAGTTCTAGGACAGCTTCCTCATGAGAGGGACCCAGAGCTTGCTCGGACTGGCAACCCCAGCTGATGCTAGCCTCCAGTGCCTCTTGCCCTGTGACTTCTTTCTCCTCTGTGGGCTCGATAGCATGGTTGCTAGGAAGGAGATAGGGGTCACGTCCAGACAAGCTAGCTTGGCGCACTAACCGTCTGCAGAGACTTTTAAGTGTGAACACTGAGCAGTGTCGACAGGAGCTGGGAACATCCATTGCCCTGCTGCGCATGTTCCAGCCCCAAGCAGCAATAGCAGACCTGGTGCGTGGCTCGAAATCTTATTTCCACAATGACAGGTGCGGGCCCGAGAGTCTCCGATACCTCTGGTGTGAGGAGTTTTGGTCTCCATTCCTCACAAGCTGGTGAGCAGGCAGGGGTGAAGGCAGTTAGCTAGTATGCTAACTGGATAGCCGAGAGATTAGCTGGAGTGCTAACGCTTGGCTTGCAACATTGGAGAGTACCCAAGGTGTGCGGAAACTAAGCCATGAAGGGCGAGGTAAAAAACACTGAATCCAAGCTAGTGTGACCAGAGAAAAGCAAAAATCCCAAAGTTAGTTAGCACCCGGTGAAAGAGCTAGGTAAGATTTATCTGTGGACAGTTAAGCTAGATAACCTTGACACAAGATATGCTCCGAGAGAGAGGAAGTTTTTGAATGGCACTGTGTCCTCTTCAAGCAGTATTTATGGTAGGTGGCACTACCCGGTGCGGACAGACACGTTCACCAGCCAATCAGGATTGGCATAATGATGTGAGGGATCAGTTATTTCAAGACTGTTTATGTTTATTATTGTTGGTATTTCATATTTTGAATTTAGAGACCCCACTGATTTATTTTTGTATGTAATTCTGTTCATTTAATGGTTTAATTTGCAATACATTTAGTTCATTTATGAGTTGAGCGCTATTTGAGTTCCGCCACCAGGTGATGCTCTTGCTTTAGCAGCTAAGGATACACCAGTGAAGGAGTAAAGTTATTGTTTCCTATTTTATATTGTGTAAAATAAATAAAAGACACTGTGAGAGACAGTCCAGCTTGTGAATTCATCCTGAGCTGCAACATATTTTGGCTAGCCAGCCAGACAGACGAAAAGTTCAACCGCGCAACGCGGCTGCCATTACAGTAACCCGACGGAAGAAGAGGGCTTTTCTCCAGAGACGAACTTGAACAAGAGGAACTGCCTGCAGATGCAAGATGGATTTAGAGATACTTCTAGACCAAGCCACCACCGTACTATGTCAGCTGAACTGGGACCGGTTAGTGGAGGTCTGTAAATATCTTAAATGCATTGAAGAAGACAATGAGACTGTTGCTAATAAAAGTAGACGGACACTCATCAAAATGGTAGGAGATACGTTGGACAATATTGAACTAAACACAGAGGCAGAGGAAGCATGTGAGGTTGTACAAGAACTTTTATCCTTCATGAGCGGCACAGCAGAGCAGTGCAGTGAAGGAGAGGAGCGGGGGCTGAGCAACTGGACAGAGATGGAAGGAAAATATCTGGAGGTGCAGCAGTCCCGCAAAGCCTTGAAAGAGGAGGTAAAAGTGCTTGGTGTCAAACTGAATATACCTGAGAGTGCTTCAGTACACCCAATCCAGAACCTGTCACCAGCCAAAGTGCCCGAAGTGACCATTTGCAGGGAGTTCTGCATCTGTGGCCAGATCAGTGAGGGAGGTCAGTGTGACGAGTTGTCTTACACCAACCTCATGCATCAGATAGAGAGTGGGCTCCGCCAGGGTCATGGTGAGTCAGAAGTCATAGAGGCTGTGATAAGAGCAATCAGCTCAGGCCTAAAGCTGCATGACATGCTTGAAATAGAGACTGATTGACCCTGCCTCAGCTAAAAACAATATTAAAGAGACATTATAAAGAAGATGACATATCAGACCTGTACTAAAAGCTGATCAGCATCTCTCAAGAACCCAAAGAGTCAGCACCAGTGTAATGTATTTCTGCCCTAAAAGGAACACAGACTTACCTGAGGGGTTACATATTCAAGAAGTGCTATTCACCATGAAAAGAGGTAACTCAGCTTCAGTCCCTGTCTCAGTGATCAACACCACAGGACACAGAATTACACTGAGCCCGCGAGTCAGTTTGGGACACATAGAGAGTGTTAAAGCTGTGTACCCAGCAGCTTTACAACCTGTGGCACCAGAACAGACACAAGTAAGTGCAGACAAATCCACACAGAGAGACACAGATTGTTCAGATACAACCCGTCCCCTACCAACAGTAGCAAAGCTTGGGACCCGCCTGTAGCATTAGATCCCTTAACTGGTGACCAGCAGTGTCACGGGTTTGAGGGGTAAGTAGGACCCAAATGCAGTCAACTCTTGGGAGATCGGTGTGCAGAGGTTTATTTAGTAAACCTGAACGTGACATGAACAAACCCCGAACAAAACTGACGAACCAACACAGACAAAGGGGAGCACAAAGACTATATAGACAAAGGAGGCAAGGGTGATTGAACACAGGTGAAACACATTAGGGTGGGGCAGACAATCACTACACAGAAACAAGACCAAGACAAGAAGCAAAAACACTGAGACACACAAGGAACCAAATTACAAAATAAAACAGGAAGTGCGAGAAGTCCAAAACAAAACTAACAAAAAGTGTCTGCCATCGCACAACAGACAGAACCCCTCCCTTAAGGGTCGAATTCCAAACGACCCTCAACCAAAACACAAACTCGGGCAAGAGGAGGGATCCAGGGGCCAGTGGACAGCATCATCTGATGCTCAGTGGCAAAACAGGGCAACTCAGGGGGTCGAGGCGGAGGCCTTATGGACAAGCTTGGCAGTTCAGTGGGGCGACCCGGAGGTCGGGCAAACGGACGGAGCCGTTCTGGAGGCCGGCGGCGAAGACGGGTTCTCTCCAGAGGATGGCGTCGCCTCTCTGGAGGGCGAGCAGGAGGACGATGAGGAAGACGGGGTCTTTCCGGAGGTCGAGCGGGAGGATGGCGTCACACCTCTGGAGGGCGAGCAAGAGCCGACTTGGTACCAGGGGCAGGAGTCAGCTGCACTGCCGTCAGGACACAAGGAACAAGGATCGGCCGGACCACTGGAGGCGGCACAGAGTCAGGGACCACCGGAGGCGGCACAGAGTCAGGGGCCACCGAAGGCGGCACAGAGTCAGGGGCCACCGGAGGCGGCACAGAATCAGGGGCCACCGGAGGCGGCACAGAGTCAGGGGCCACCGGAGGCGGCACAGAGGCAGAGACCACCGGAGTCAGCCCGGAGGCAGAGACCACCGGAGGCGGCGCCCTGGCAGGAGTCAATGACACCAAGAGCCACGTGGGCTGAGTCAGGGCAAGAATCAATGGGGGTGGCGCCCTGGCAGGAACCACATGCGGAGGTGACGTCACGGCTGGAGCCAGGAGAAGCGGTGACGTCACATCAGTAGCCATCGTCGACGCCGCCGGGGAACATGGAGCAGCGGCCACCGACACCACAGGAGGGACAGGAATCGGCCGGACTGCCAACAGGAAAAAAGGAGCAGGGATCGGCCGGACCACTGACCGGGTACCAGAGTCAGGAGTCAGCTGGACCGCCGACAGGACAGGAGGGACAGGATTCGGCCGGACTGCCGGCAGGGAATGAGGAGCAGGGATTGGCCGGACCACTGACTGGGAACCAGAGTCAGGAGTCAGCTGGATCGCCGACAGGACAGGAGGGGCAGAGTTCGGCCGGACTGCCGGCAGGAAACGAGGAGCAGGGATCGGCCGGACCACTGACCGCGAACCAGAGTCAGGAGTCAGCTGGACCGCGGACAGGACAGGAGGGACAGGATTCGGCTGGACCGCCGGCAGGGAACGAGGAGCAGGGATCGGCCGGACCACTGACCGGGAACCAGAGTCAGGAGTCAGCTGGACCGCCAACAGGACAGGAGGGACAGGATTCGGCCGGACCGCCGGCAGGGAACGAGGAGCAGGGATTGGCCGGACCACTGACTGGGAACCAGAGTCAGGAGTCAGCTGGACCGCTGACAGGATTCAGCCGGACCGCCGGCAGGGAACGAGGAGCTGGAGACCGGGGTAGCTGGGGCTTGGGCTGGAAGCTGGGGACCTTGGACCTTAGCCTTGGCCGGAAACAAGGAACCTGGGGCTGGGGCCGAGACTGAGCCTCCCCATGGCGACAGGAGCCTTGATTACCTCGCCTACTATGGCCTCCACAAGATCCTCTGAAAATAGCAAGGCGAGTTCCCCAGTAAGGGGACTCGTCAGGGTCCTCCAGGTCAGAGTCCAAAAAAGGATCCGCCAGCGTACAAAGAGGCCTGAAGACTGATGAAGATAACTGCTGACAGGATGGATGCACTCTCAAAAAAGCCATGAGGCCGGCGTAGGCCGCTGGGTCCATTTCTTCGGTTGGTTCGTTCTGTCACGGGTTTGAGGGGTAAGTAGGACCCAAATGCAGTCAACTCTTGGGAGATCGGTGCACAGAGGTTTATTTAGTAAACCTGAACGTGACATGAACAAACCCCGAACAAAACTGACGAACCAACACAGACAAAGGGGAGCACAAAGACTACATAGACAAGGGAGGCAAGGGTGATTGAACAGAGGTGAAACACATTAGGGCGGGGCAGACAATCACTACACAGAAACAAGACCAAGACGAGAAGCAAAAACACTGAGACACACAAGGAACCAAATTACAAAATAAAACAGGAAGTGCGAGAAGTCCAAAACAAAACTAACAAAAAGTGTCTGCCATCGCACAACATGACAAGCAGATCTTAGTAAGGAAAATGCTTAGAGAGGAATGCAAAACCTTTGCCCGGGATGAGAATGATGTAGGCTGTATACCTTCACTGCGGATGCACATTACCTTAACAGACCAGACACCAGTCCAAAAGACGTGTGCCTAAACCATTACAGCAGGAAGTAAAGGAGTATTTGCAGGACTTGATTAACAGGGGCTGGGTTACAAAATCAAAGTCACCTTACTCACCACCTATAGTGTGCGTGAGAAAGAAATCAGGTGAATTGAGACTGTGTGTGGATTACCGTGAACTAAATAGAAAGTCAGTGCCAGACAGACTTCCTATTCCTAGGATACAGGACATGCGGGATAGTCTCAGTGGTAGCTCATGGTTTTCAGTATCAGATCAAGGGAAGGCATACCACCAAGGCTTCTTAGATGAGTAAAGTAGGCCACTCACCACCTTCCTCACTCCATGGGGTTCTGTATCAGTGGGTGTGGATTCCTTTTGGACTAAGTTCAGCTCCGGCTGAATTTAAAACAAGGATGGAGGAGTGTTTGTGGGGTTTACGTGATGATGTCTGCCTGCTTTACCGTGATGATAATCTAGTCCACAGCCAGTCTTTTGAACACCATGTCGAGCATTTTAGAGCTGTCCTGCGTCGATACCAACAACATGGAGTAAAACTCACAGCAAAGAAATGTGAACTGTTTAAGTCCAGAGTTAGATTTTTGGGCAGGATTGAGTCAAAAGAGAGCCACAATATGGACCCAGCAGAAGTGGCTCCTGTACAGGCTTTAAAAGAAAGACACCCTGGCACAGTAGGAGAAGTCAGACAGATTTTGAGCTTCCTGTTTTATTACAGGTCATACATTCCAGACTTTTCTCGAATAGCTAAGCCCTTATATGGACTGTTAGCAGCCTTGCCCACTGCTCAAACTCCTGGAGAAAAAGTCAAAGTCTCTAAAAGAGGGAAAACAAAGAAAGGGAGGACAGTTACCCTCAGCAAACCCAGTTTTATGGACTGATGATCATCACCAGGTTTTGTGCCACCTGGTGGACCAACTGTCTAACCCACCATTGCTATGCTACCCAGACCTGAATGAACCCTTTGTTCTGCACACAGATGCTTCTCAGGCAGGACTGGAAGCAGTGTTGTGCCAGTGAAGCCATGGCAAGCTAAGGGTAATAACCTATGGGTCCAGAACGCTCACCCCTTCAGAGAGAAATTATTATCTGCACTCTGGGAAACTAGAGTTTCTGGTGTGTGGGCTATCTGCAAGCACTTCAGGGACTATCTTTTCCATGCTCCCTCTTTTGTTGTTTATACAGATAACAACCCACTCACATATATATTGACAACAGCGAGGTTGAACGCCACTGGACAGAGATGGGTTGCAGAGTTAGCGGATTTCAACTTCACAGTAAAATACAGGCCAGGCAAAGCAAACTCTGATGCAGATGGTTTATCAAGAATGCCACTGGACTTTGAGAAATACATGAATCAGTGTACTCAGTCAGTCTGTCAGGATGCAGTCAAAGCAACAGAGCAGGGTATCTTCAACAAAGAGAAAAAAGCCTACTCTTCAGTTCAGTGTCACTTAATGCTTTTGAGGAACAGATGGAAACAGAGAGTCTGCTTAACACGGTCCAGCCATTATCCAGAGACTCGATACATGCAGCTCAAAGACAAGACCCTGTGATAGGCAAAATGTATGAGTACAAAACAACAAATAAGAGACCTACTTCACGAGAACTAATGGTTGAGAGTTCTGAGCTTAAGGCTTTAGTAAGAGAGTGGGACAAGCTAGAGATCAGGGCAGATAGGACTATGCACTGCAGAACTCAAACAAAAAGTCAGCTGGTGCTTCCAGAGGTGTACAATCCTCTCATCTTGAATGAGCTGCACAAGGAGATGGGTCACCTGGGCACAGAAAGAACAGTAAATCTGATAAGAGAACGCTTCTTTTGGCCAAAAATGCAGAGGGACAAATTGAGAGATTTAACAGAACACTCCTCTCAATGCTAAGAACACTCACTGAAGAACAAAAAAGTGACTGGAAAAATCACCTCCCAAAAGTCATACATGCTTTTCTGCACCACTAATGAGGCCACAGGCTACTCTCCGTTCTTTCTGCTGTTTGGTAGGCCACCTAGACTGCCAGTGGACTTGCTGTTTGGGATAGAGAGTGAGGACTGTTAAGGCTCCTATCAGGACTATGTGGAGAGGTGGAGACAGAGGATGACTGAGGCATATGACATCGCCTCCAGAAATGAGAGAGAGAGAAATGTGGCTGAAATAGGAGGACCAGGGAAAATCCGCTCCTACTGGGAGGATGACATTTATGTCATGAAGACGGCAGAAAGGGGAGGACAGTCCTGTATTTGAGGTGGAGCCAGAATGTGGCAGAGGCAGGACAAGGGTACTTCACAGGAACATGCTTCTACCCTGTGACTTTCTCCCTGTTACTGCACCTGAGGATAAGACTCCCACCACAAGACAGACACAGAAAAAGAACAGTCGCAAAAACAGACAAAATCAGGTGACTAAACATGCACAACAAACGGATAGTGAAAAATCAGATGAGGATTTTCATGACATGACATTCACCTGGTCTCCAGCAGAACCCTAAAGTTCACCATCACTTAATCCCACTGCTCAGGAGTTTTATCCACAAGCAGAAAAGACTGTCCCAGAAGTGAGTGAGCCTCCACAAATCGCTGAGGAGGAGCAGCCACACACTGCAACTTTAGATGACAGTACAGGGGGTGCTGTTGCTACAGACAAGGGAGACTCGGAGGATGAGATCATTGGAGAGGCAGAGCGGAGGGAACCGTATCCAAGGAGACAAAGGAGGCATCCTCAAACTCTGACTTATGATAGACTTGGCCAGCCAAATTTCACAGAGAGAACTCTCTCTACCAAGGAGATAGCTATCAGCAGCAACTGGTGGTCCTGGTAAATGGACTGTAAACTGAAAAGACACTCTTACTCCTTTTGAATTATACCTATGTGCCTTGTGAGAATCTTGTTATAGGAAACACAGAGACTGTTGGCTGACTTATGTGTTTTGGGTTGATGGGGTAGTAGTGATAAGAAAAAGAAATGACCCACTGTATTTGTATTTGTGCAAAAGGCTTTAAGGTATAATTACATGTCGGGACAACATTTTTTTTTAAGTGGAGGAGGGTGTTAGGGGTCAGTTATTTCAGGACTGTTTATGTTTATTATTGTTGGTAAATCATATTGTGAATTTAGAGACCCCCCTGATTTATTTTTGTGTGTAATTCTGTTCATTTAATGGTTTAATTTGCAATGCATTTAGTTCATTTATGAGTTGAGCGCTATTTGAGTTCCATCACCAGGTGATGCTGTTGAGGCAACAAGAGACAATTTGTTTAATGCGCTAAGAGAAGAAGAAAAAGCAGTTCAGAGTTGTTGTCGTGTAACCAGCATGAGAGTTTACATGCTGGTTACATGCGATGTGTCCTTAGCTGCTTTAGCTGCTTTAGCTGCTAAGGACACACCGGTGGACTGTAAAGTTATTGTTTCCTATTTTATATTGTGTAAAATAAATAAAAGACACTGTGAGAGACAGTCCGGCTTGTGAATTCATCCTGAGCTGCAACAATGAGATATGTGCTTCTGATAGTCACAGTTAGGTTTGCTCCCATAGTGGGACGTCGAATGGAATATTATGAAAAATAACCTATATAACACACTATAAGTAAGGAAAAACTCAGAAAAGCATAATAGTCCACTTTAATAACTGGTTGAACCTCCACTGAAACAGTTGGTTTCAGTGGAGGTTGCTGATCAGAGTTGCTCAATGTTCAGAAGTAGTCCTTGATCAGCAGAGCCCTTTTTACACCACACATAGAGCTACATGTTCTTCAAATAGTTCAACCTCAGTCTCATCAGTCCATAAATATTTCCCAGTAGTGTTGTGGGGAGTCAGACTTCAGCTCAGTAATGCAGCAGCTTCCTCTGGTGTCCATGGCAGGACTTCATGTTCTATGATATGTGTGTGGTGGACTCATGAACAGAGATGTGAAACAGCTACAATGACTCTTTTTTACCCTTCAGCTGTTACTATGAGCTTCTTCGTGTCATTAGCTGAGAGGTTCATACACTGTTTCAGCTACACAGTGAATGTTAGAACAAAAACACCACAATGATTTGTGTAATTAATGAAAACAGATTGTGTTCATCATTGTAACTTAGATGAAGATTGGATCATATTTTATAAATAAACAAAGATGGTTACTAAGGTTCACCTACAGTGTACAGTGTCAGTGTCCCTATGAGCAACTCAAACTAAATGTTGTACTTGTTACCTCAGCTTCTCTTCTCTAAGTTAGTAATACACAGAGCCAGCTGAGCTGGTGGAGCATGGTGAAGTGGATGTTTCACACACCAACCAGGCTGCAATTATGCACTGCTGCTCTAATGGCCTGTCCAGGGACTAGAGCTGAAAAGCTGTGCGGCAGCTTCCCATGAGGAAATCACTTGGAGCTTCTCCAGGATCAGCTGAAGCAGCAGCAAGAGGAGTCAAAATTATTTATGGTGATAAACCATCAGCAGCAGCAGCAGCACCTTGATCAGCCAGGGCATTTTTCATATTTCATTATTTCATCAGGCTGAAGAGAAATGATGCACTGTCTTTTGTTTTCAGTGGCAGAAACAAAAGAGTGAAGGTCAAAGGTCAACATTGATGATTCAGTGTTGAGGGATGACCAGAGGTTTGTTAAAGGTCAGAGGTCAGCAACAGTCAACTCAGAGGCCCTTACACAATCAACAACTGAAGGACAATCAGTGAGCCACTGAAACCCTGATCCAGAACTGTCTCAGAACCATGATTTTATATTTTAATGTGGATGTTGCTGTATTTAGTTTTATTTCATTTAATGATAAAATCAGTGTCAGTAGTTTTAGAGTGAATGAAACTGGAGAGACACCGGGAGGAGGAGGAGGACTATCAGACCAGAGACCAGGTTCACATCCAGAGACCAGTTCACATTCAGAGACCAGGTGTCTGTGAACATTTTACTGATCCGATCAGTATCAATGTATTTACAACATAAATTAAAAACATGTCCTCATTATATTAATAGAAAACATGAGCAGTGATGTTTCTACAAAACTATTTGCTGCTGCTGTTTAACTGTGTAGAAAATATCTGTCATTTGAATGCTGTGGATCCTTTTCTGCACGTGAGGTTTTGTATATTGGTTTTTCTCACTGGTTTGGGGTGGCGGAGATCATGATGTCACATGACAGCATAATTTTAAAAAGAGCTGCTGAGTTGTTGTGTTAAACTCTGAATAAATAATAATATAGGTTGGTAAAATACTTCATATAAATACTGTAGGTTCTTTAGTCCAAGGATAAAATATAATAATGTGGGACTGATTATAAATATTTGTGTGTATGACGCTGCTGCAGTGACTGAGAGACTGGATCTACCACAGAGAATGTCCCTGGTCATCAGATAGAAAAACTCTGAACTCCCTGGAGAGACTTTCTTCTCTCTGCTCTAAATATCTCTGTCAGAGCCTCCAGGTCCATCTGTCATAAGACACAGCACAAACAACAGCAAAAAAACACCAGTCCTCAAACCACTCTGACTTCCTCAACATGAGAGCAGACAAAGAAGAGATTCCTCCAGGTCAGGACGGGACGAACGGTTATTTCCGGTGGAATAAGTGTGTCAGGGACAGGAACAAATGCTTATTCACTGACTGTACCCCCCATCCTGCATTACAGAGATTAAATCTGGATATAACCAATGGCCAGTTGACTCTTTTACTCTGTCGTCTCCTTTAGATTTACTGTACCTCAGGACAAATACATGTGGATCAAAAATCATGGACAATGTAGTTTTGGTTCTGAATATGGACATAAAGCATAAACTGAATAATAATAATTAGAATAATAATATATAAATGTTAATATTAACAGCTTCATACTCATATTCAAGCATGTTGTTAAAATCCTGGATTTATATTGAAGTTCCAACAGTTTCTAAAATATTAGTTTGTCTGTATTTCTCAAAAGGATGATGTTGTAAAATATTCTTTTTTCTTTTTTCTTCAAAGAACAACAGAAAAAGAGCCATCTGTCAGACAGTATGTACCAGTGCAGACTCAGTATGTAACTGTTCATTTTAATTACAGCACCACATGAACACGGATCATGCACTCACTGTATTTACGGTCACTGATACAAAGAACAATGACCCCAGTGGGCAGAGCAGGAAACACAGTTAGAGTGTCCTGCTGTAAATACAGTGAGTGCATGTTCCGTGTTGATGTGGTGCTTTAACTAAAATGAACAGTTACATACTCAATCTAAACTGGTACATACTGTCTCCAGATCCTGAACTTAGCCACTGACAGAGTTGGCCCTGACTCTCACCTGTTACCAAACTGACAGTTATATAAACATGAATACTGTTACACAGTCACTGGAGGACTGGATGACAAACTGCCCTCCACATTTCCTGTTCACTTCCTGTTCCCTCCTGCCCATATGTAGGAGAATACCAAAGAGGTGACATGGGGGCCGTGGGGCCCACCTGATTCTTTCATGTTGCAGAGTCATACTAATCCTGTTTCCTGTGGAGTTTGTTTCACCTGTTCTTATCAGACAGGCGAAAGAGTCTGGTTCCTCACTGAAGCAAACATACGCCTCATAATGAAAGGATGAAAATAGGACTTTCTGTGGCATGCTCATGTTTTAATATGAAAAGATGAGCTTTAATCTGAGTTTTGAAAAAGACCTATTTTCTCCCCAGACACCAAGTTTGAGTCTGGATCCTGTCCAACTTATTACAAGTCAGGGAGGCTGGGGATCAGGGCTTGGGCTGAAGAGCTGGTGAGAGCGTATGTGTGTGTGTGTGTGTGTGTGTGTGTGTGTGTGTGTGTGTGTGTGTGTGTGTGTGTGTGTGTGTGTGTCTCGCTGTTGACTCTGTAATTAGGAATTTTGAAAAGCAGCTGAGCGGAAATTACTTTGTATTGGTCCTTGTATGACCTACTAACTACACCAGAGAGCTGGACAGACAGGAGAGAATGAGGAGGATAGTTAGGGAGAGACTGCAAACACACAAACACATACCTTGGTGTCATCAGTAAATAACAAAATAACAACCTGTTTACAGAGGACATGTTTCAGGCATGTTTTTGTTTTGTGTCATTGCATAACTTCACTACAACCCAGAGCAGAGCATATCCAGTAATAGCTGAGACCACAATCATGACAGCATGGACAAAACTGAACTAAGGTTCATCACCTGGGACTTTAGTCCAGTTACAGCCGAGACCACAATCATGTAAGTCTGGACCAAACTGGACTGAGGTTCATCACCTGGACTGTGGTCCAGTAACAGCTGAGACCACAATCATGACAGTCTGGACCAAACTGGACTGAGATTCATCACCTGTGACTGTAGTCCAGTTACAGCTGAGACCACAACTGGACTGACTAGACTGACTGGACTAAATGGATGCATGTTTGTATGGATCAAACTGGACTGAAGTTCATCCACTGAGACTGTAGTACAGTTACAACTGAGACCACAACGTGACAGAGTGGACTAAACTGGACTTATGTCAGTCTGGACCAAACTGGACTGAGGTTCATCACCTGGGACTGTAGTACAGTAACAGCTGAGACCACAATCATTACAGTATGGACCAAACTGGACTGAGGTTCATCCACTGAGACTGTAGTCCAGTTAAAGTTGAGACCACACCTGGACTAACTGGACTAAACTGGACTCATGTCAGTCTGGACCAAACTGGACTGAATAACAGCTGAGACCACAATCATGTCAATGTGGACCAAAGTGGACTGAGGTCATCTCCAATAACAATGGGTCACCAGTCACTTCTCTCTGATGTGGAAGCTCAGAATCCTTCTCCTCCACAGTCACCCTGAACCACCATGAGTCAGCCATGAGGCAACGCTCCTTGCAGATTTTCACATTAAAAGCAATCCAAAAAGGCTTTTAATGTGGGCTTTTAAAAGCCTCTTAATGTGAAAAATCTGTGTAAAAACTAAGTTTAATTGGCTGTGATTTAAAAGATAAAAAAGTTGAATCAAGTTGTGTGAGTGAATAAAGACAGTTAAGACTCTGCTGAGACAGTGGAAGGATTGTTGATGATGATGATGATGATGATGATGATGACATAATACATAATACACATAGACTTCATAAAAATAGACTATATAATTATAACTGTGTATCCAATAAAGAGCTGGTTGAAGATGAATGAGTTGACTGGTCATAAATCTTCACTCTGAGAGCTGTAACTGTTCATAGAGTGAAGATTCATTGAAACTCATCTTCTTCTTCTTCTCCGCTCTGCAGTTTGTTCTGCTGTGAGTTAAACAGCCAAACTAATAATATATAATTCTCTCAACCCTACAACCCCCACTACAAACACACACACACACACACACACATACACACACATGTAATGTTACAAGAACAACACAATAGAGTTACTTGTATCAGCAAGAAGCCAAAACATGTATTACTAACATTTTTAATCTAACCCTGAAATACTCTACAATAACTGCTAGTTCCTGCACACACACAGACACACACACACACACACACACACACACACACACACACACAGTGGTATATTGTGTATGTAGGGGCTGGATCTGGCTCAGAAAATGGGACAATTACATAAAGACTAATGAAACCCAGCGGGCAGATGAAGAGCACCAAACACAACGGGTTAGAGAAACAGCCAGAGCAAGTTTTTTATACATGTTAACACCTAATTCTGAACACGCAGTAATTATGAGTCTAATTTTCTCAGTGGAGACTCTATCAAAACCACAAATTATGTAATATAACAATTTCAGGAGCTGGTAGCAAACTTTTTTTTAATATCATGTAGTTCTCAGTGTTAGTTCTATGAAATCAGAATGAACTACAGAGTGGAACAAACTCATGTTTCTGTTTCATTTTAAACAATCAGACAGCTGCATGTAAAGACTGAGCTGAAGTGTAAAGAGCACTTACTTGTTTACAGGCTGGTGGCTCAGTGGAGACTCAGGAAAAGTTTACTGCTCCTCCTCCTGCCCCTGCTTTGTCTCCCAAACCAGTTCAGTCTGGTTACATTAGCCCCATGCACCCCACGCCCCCAAAGACACCATTAACCCACACACACACACACACACACACACACACACACACACACAGAGAAGCTACAGGCCAAGCTACAGGCCTTCAGGTCACTGCTGAAACGTTCCTCTTCATCACATTTTAACTTTACTTTTATTTGTTGAATTTGAATTTGTTGTTTCTATAGATCCAAATCAGTGGGTGATAAAAGCCCCACCCCCACCACAACCACCCCCCAGCAGGGAGAATCCCTGTTCAGTTGTTGTTGTTTCTTTTGATCATCATGTAGCTCGTATTATCAGGCTAGACTGAATCAATTCATGTATCTGCTTCCATCTTACGCCCATAATGTGGAGTTGGTCCACATCAAGGGACAAAGACAAAGCGACAAAAAATAACAATCTGCAATGTACCAGAAAAGTTCTTCTGGTTATTTAGGTTCTTCAACTCAGATAAAACTACCAACGTCACTCTAAAGCTGCTGGACCACACCAAAATACAAATCACTGAAACCCAACTAAAAGAAAAAAGGTGACATGAGTCATAAATAAGCTTGCAGTGCCCATAAAAGAACCACCAGTTTACAGACTGTGTGTAACTGTTTTTCCTGTAGATAATATGGTCTGATTAAGCTTTGTAATGAGTGTAAGACTAGTTGGCAGAGTCAAACTCCTGATCAAAGACACCAAAACAACCTCTGAACCAACTCCTTCATTATTCATCAGGACTCAGCTTGTTCCTGTCAATGAGAAAATGAATAGAGATTTCACAGAGTGAACGCAGCAACATATTGTTTCTTGTCAATGAACCTGGACCTGTTCATTCCATCACTGATGTCTATACTGTCCAATATGCAAATGTAATATATATTTACATATATTGAATTTCCATATATGAAATATACATTTTTATTATATATGTACATATATGTAAAAAATTATATATGATATCTTAACAATTCTATACATGTATATATGCTTATATTGTAGACAGATGTTACATAAATATATATCCATCCCACAGCCCTTCGCTTTTGTTCTGAACGACACAACTCGGGTGGGTTTACATCCACCAAGCTGGAAACACCTGCTGAAATAATGAGAACTTCTTTCCGCCTAAAACCTAGGAAAAGTCATCCATAATGTAACGTGTGAGTCAAACTCCACCCATCCTGCAGCGAGGCTGTTCACAAAAACAAATAAACTCTGTCCTATCACTTTCAGGACTAATGTGAGTATTTGACTCATGATAAAGTCTTGTGATGAGGTGATGGAGCTTTTCCTGCTAAAATAGCAGGTGTGTGTCTGCAGTGTATGGTGTGTAACTTTATTTTAATGTGTGTGTGTGTGTTTGTGGGCTGCTGCTGTTTGTTTTTCATCCATGTGTTGTTGGGGTTACTGCAGGGTTCAGATTTCTCCTGCTGAGGTTTAAACAGTTTATTGTTTAACTGTGTGTATCTTCCTTTAACTCTAGTTCTATTCTACTTTTATTCTATATTTACAGATTGTAGGCTGTTGTGTTTAAAGTCTGCCAGTAGAAATGAGAACTTCTGTTGGTCTGTAAACTACTGCTGTTATAACTTAAATAACACACTGTCTGGCCAGACACTTCAGCTGAAAGGACAATCTAACATCTTGAAATGTTCATTCTTCAGATATGTTGGACAACAAAGACATGAACCCTCTTGTATTACCCTTAAATACAGAAGGATCCATAAATCAGAGTCTGCACCCTGCATTTACTTCTTCTCAGTGTTCTCTGGTAAATTGTTATTTATACACTTTGTTCAGGGGGTAATTATGAGAGAGGAAATGTCAGAGTTATGTACTTGACCCATTCAAACAGCCATTGATTGTTGTGATTGATCGAGCCCAGTGTGGATGGAAAGCGCCTGTAGTTAAAGTGGCATTTTACAATGTCCCATTTCTAAAACCTCCACCCTGAGTGGTGATTAGTTTAGAAACAACACTGGACATTTTTCTCAAAGTAGTTCCTGACACAGAGAGAGACCTGTACTAGGACTGGTCCAGTGTAGTGTATCAAGCGTAATACTACTCAGAGGACGGCAGTTCCACAGCAATCAATGAAGGGAAGGAAAATAAAACCAATACAGGCCCTTAGTTCCCAGAAAACAATGCAGCTGCTCATGAAGAACTGACAACTACACAAAGTGATCAATACATTTGATCTGGATGGAACGGCTGAAATATCATCCTGATTGGGTGTGTAGTGTGGACAACAGAAGGCACACCATCCTGAATCAGCTCAATAGGAAATCTATTGCTATTCATGGCAAGTGGTATTTAGACCATCTGTTTCTACTTTGTCTAGTGTTTCTATCTGTTTCTACTGTTTCCATCAGTTTCTATCTGTTTCCGTCTGTCTCCATCTGTTTCCATCTGTTTCCATGTTTCTCTGTTTCCATCTGTCTTTATCTGTTTCTATCTGTTTCCATCTATTTCTATCTGTTTCCATCTGTTTCTACTGTTTCCATCTGTTTCTATCTATTTCTATCTGTCTCCATCTGTCTCCATCTGTTTCTGTCCGTTTCCATGTTTCTCTGTTTCCATCTGTTTCTATCAGTTTCCATCCGTTTCTATTGTTTCTATCTGTTTCCATCTGTTTCTTTCTGTTTCAATCTGTTTCTTTCTGTTTCTATCTGTTTCTATCTGTTTCCATCTGTTTCTACTGTCAGAAAAATGAAAAAGCAGAGAGGCTGCAGAATATTTTAAAGGTCTACTGTTCATGGGCTTGTTTTCAATTTAATACACAGTCATATGGATCCAGAGACTAAGGGACATACATCATTAAGTAGCTGCACACAGGGACATGGTGGTGAGGGGAACAGTAGAACTACGTTATTGGGGAGGGCCCTCACAAAGACAATTATTAAAACATTGTTTTCATCTTTAAAGTAATCTATTACTGTTGGCTGGATAAACAGTTCTTGTAACTGAAACAATATTAGCTTCTAAAGCTTCACAGCTTAAGGGAATAAGGGACTAATGTTAAAAGAATAATATCTGTTTTCTCAGTGAACAGACCTTAACTTTGGGACTGTGTTGTTTGTGGAGGATATTAATAATTCATAGAATAATTCAAGTTCATTTAGAGGAAATAATTTGCAATCATCCCTGTTGATTCAGGCCAGAGAGGACCAAAGAGAGGCACTTCCCCTGGCAAAGACTGGTATTGATCAGAATGTCATTAGTCACAGGGCACAGTGTTGTTTATATACCAAGAGAAACCAAATACCTGATTTCAGTGGAGGTGCATCTCAAGGTGACATATGTTTGAAATCACCAAAGCTCCAAAAGAGGAGCAAGTGGAGACACTTAACGAGCATCTTAAAGGGGGAGCAAAGTCAAATTCCTGATGAGTGAGGATATAGTTAGTTCAGAGAAGATGAAGTGCGTCAAGAGACTCTCTGCATCAGATGGAAAGAGAGAACCAGGGATCCATGACAGATAACCTCTGACAAACAGTGATGGCTGGCTGATTAGATCCAGCCTGGACACACAACCAGGGTGTATCCACAAGAGACAGGAGTCAAAGGCTACAACCTGAAACGTGTCTAGGGGAAGTGGTCCTGATGGTGATGATGGTGGAAATGTGTGAACAATGAGTGGCAGCACAGAAGTTGATCAGCTGCTGGGTTTGAGCAGGAGAACAGGTCTCATAGTTTATGTATTGACTACCGCGGTGCCAACAAGCTGTCTCTTGGACTGTGAGGTCACTATCATCACTGAGGCCCACTTCAAGAAATGTTTGGAGGGCAGGAAGTCTATGCTATCCTTCGCTAAGTGGGTATGACTGACAGCTGTAACTGTCTTAGATACTTATAGACCAGGATGGTTGGAGGCAGATGTTGAGTATATGGGTCAGAGTCAGCAGGACACGTGTGTGTTTGTGCTGAAGAGCAGCCATAAGGAGGATGAGGTGGTCATAGGGGTTTTTAGGCATGAACATGAACTGAAAGGGTTGTTCAAGGATGAGGAGCCAAAACCCATCAGAGATTAGCTCAAGCTCTGAAGAAGCTAATCTCTGATGGGTTTTGGCTGAACTAGTGACAGTTATGTTAAGGTCGCAGAAAGGCAAACCTTTAGTGTCCCTTGCCTCAGTGAGGTAGTAATAGAGGTACATTGCAGGGTACCCCCAAAGTCAAGGCTGACAACTGACAGAAAGGTCTCTGTGAGGCCGCTCAACCCAAGTGAAAAAGAAAATTTACACATGAAAACTGTTGAGCATGGTAACTATGTCACCTGAGGACAAATAGAGTCCCTGCCTGTACTGGTCCAGGTGAATCTTGAAGGACTCATATAACCACAGGAGCAATAACTGCTGTTGGAGCTGTTGGAGAGACATGGAGCTGTGTTTTCCATCAAGATAATGATGACAGGTACAGCACCACTGTTACACTTAACATGGAGACTGGACATACACATGTCCACAATCTGGTGGTCCAGGGTCATCAATGAAAGTTGTGGCCCTTGGGCAATTGAATGTGATCAGGAAGGACTTGTCAGTAAAGTCTGTTGCTATAACAGAAAACTAAACAGAGTGACTTTCCATAACCCCTTGAGGCACTTGGAGAGAGCAAAACCTGAGCGCAGTTGAGCAAAGATGGGTTAATAATGGCCAAGTTGGGATGTACAGTGTTGGGTAAAACACTGTAGATGCTGCACCCTTGACAAATATGTCTTTCAGAAAATCCAAAAAAAAAGCAAGAAAATGGGCTTTGCAACCAAATCCATAGCAGTCATACTATAATCAATGCATATCAAACTTCCAACATAAATCCTAATATGAGTGTGACTTTCTGATAACAACATATTACCTCTGCTCTTCACAGATTCTCAGACTCAGACGCATACAAAGAAAACAACATCTGTATTCACCTGATGTTTTCATCAGACCTCAGAGAGAGAGAAAGAGAGAGAGAGAGAGAGAGAGTGAGAGTGAGCTTCAGTCTTGGCTTCAGAAATAGACTGACCATCGGAATGATGACCATTATATTTTCACTTGAACTGCTAACTTACTACATTTCCTTCACTGACTAAATCAGAGCCAGTCAGAGGCTGGAACCAGAAAACATTTCTTACTGCAGGAGATGACGACCTGGATTCTTTCTGCTGGTAGAATTAGTAAATTTGGAAACTCAATGATATTCTGTTAATAAAGACCATCTTCCACTGAAATAGCAGCAGTTAATGTTGATGTTCTGACCCATCACTAGGTGTGATGACACAAACACACACACACACACACACACACACACACACACACACACACACACACACACGCACACAGACCACATTCTTCACCAACAGCTTCTTTCATTACTGAATGAATGAATGTACAATATAACCACCTACAGGTTATATTCAAAGACAAGTATTTACACACCAACCTAAGGCTTATGATCATGTTCAGTCATACTTAAACATGTTTTTAAACAATGAATTCTGATGTCATTTCCATCAGAGAGGCTGAATCAGCCACTGATGAATGAATAATGTTCATCAGTATGAAACACTGAGAACAGTTTATACTTTAGTTACATGAGCCCTTTGTGGATTTAATCATGTTGAAGTTGAATTGAGGTGTTTTTCCTAAAACTGAAGTGAAATAAAAACAAACATGTCTCAGTGTAACACAATGAAAGATATCCCACATACTGGAGGTGATACAGCTTCAACGCAAACAGTCAAACCTCCATCAACAAATCACTGCAACGCTGTAAATACAAATTTATGTATATTATTATGTGAGATTTAAAGTGAGGTGTATCAGTCTGTCCTGAGGCTTCAGGATTAATGTTGTGATATTTATATTAAACTCTGACCTTTAAATCTTAGAGGCAGCTTTGTAACAACATTACTTAGTTTGTAGGATTCGATTTAATTCACTTTTATATCAGTTATATCTGTTTATATATATCACCAGATTTTAACAGACATTATCTCGAGGCACTTTACAGAGTTAGGTCAACACCTTATAATATAATTATTATAATGATGAAACAGAATAATGAAATGCTAATGTGTGATCCATATCAATGAAAACACCTGCAGACACACTTGATCTTTTATTATATTCATATTGATCTCAACAACAAATTATACAAATATCCAACAACTGAATAACAAGAAAGAAAGAAAATAGAAAAAAATGAAAGTATTTCTGTCCTATCAACGTGTTTGTCATAAACATGAGAGTGAAGATCAGATTGGCCACAGGTGTAAATCAAAGAAAGAAAAGACCTAACTGCTGTACATCAGAGAGAGCCAGGACATGGAGTCACTGTCAATGTAAATCTGATCTGAAGACAGTTCAGACACTTTTTACCAGAGCAGGTTTCATTTTACATCAGATCTGAGTGATCGTCCAGCTGGAAGTCACTCAGGTCTGATGTAAAATCACACCTGATCACAGTTGTGAGTTGAGCTCACAGTTTCCTGATCCTCTCAAACTAAACCCCCTGATGCAGTTTACTGTCCCGGTCCTGTTATCCTGGTTTATTCAAGACATGATGTTAACATGAGGAACATGGTTCTTCAGCCCCATCGATGTGGTTCTAACAGGATCCAGGTCTCTCAGAGTGACTCATCAGGTTTTATTATTCATACTGTTTCCACTGTTTAGTCCATTGCTGCTTGCTGTAGTTTATGATTGAAGGAATGTCTGTGTTGAGTTGGCATCACCAGGTGAGTCTGATTCGCCACAGCTTGGCCACAATGTCATGTCTGTACAGACTGCATTACCTGAGCAGATGAGGATGATGATGATTTGCCTTCATCAGTCAGTTTGATGTAGGTTGTTGCTATAATGATGTGTGTACTGTCTCTTTAAATGTTACAACACTTTGAAGTTTGGCACAAACAAAATATATTTTAATATATTTAACAAAAAAATATGAATCCAATATGATTTAATGTAAAGAAAATGAACATTTAAATCAGAATGATTTCATTAAACACAGTGAGATACAGTGATAAGAACATCTTCATTAATTGTTTTAATTTTAGGGTCCCTGAACTCAACACCATCGTGTCCATTAAAGGATATGTCAATAGTTCTTAATTCATGTTCATGGTCCCTGAAGATGAACCCTGATGGACTCAGTTTCTACTCAGAGGTCAATGACCTCTCACCTCACACCTTTAACCATCTTTAACCATTGGACCTGAAACACACCCCAAAGAAAAGCTTGTCAGGGCTCATTAGCCTCGTCAGGCTCTAAGACATTAACATTGTGATCCAGTGAGCAGTGATCCAGACTGATGAAACACTGCTGTGTGATTCAGTTTGAATGTGTTTGAGATGAATTTACTCTTCAGTCGGTTTCTGTTTCCTTCACCAACATGTTTTATTACTGAGCTGTTCAAAATGATTTCATGACCATCATCTTCATCAACATAAACTGTCATCATCATCATCATCATCATTGTTCTAATCACAATCATAATCATCATTAAATGCATGTTGAGATCATGGCTCAGCTTCACTCTCATGAGTCCATGTCCTAGCATCACTGGCCTGCTGTCGGTCAGAGACAGTAGCATCTTCATCCTCGTCCCCCACACACAGAGGGACAGAGTCAAACAGCTGTCTCCTGGTCCTCTCTCTGGATCATCTGGTAGTGCTGCCTGTTCTCCAGGTAAGCTGCCAGTTCAGCATCTTGAGCCTTCTCTGCTCTGTTCTTAGGAGTGTCCCCCTGCAGCAGACAAAGACTCACAGTTAGAGACCAGGTCTTATTAAAGGTAGCAGATATAGGTCAGGTTCGCCTCTGTGTCTCTGTGTAACTGTCTTTAGTCATCTGAAGACATCAGCTTGAGATCAGACATGGCACACTAAACCATGAACTGAAATAATAAAGTTTTTTATCCTGTTTTGAAATTCTTGTGGTCTCTGCTGAGCCATGTGAAGATGGACCAGTTGTCTCCTGGAGGATGGCAGGCAGCACACATCACACACACCACACTGACAGAAGAAGGTATGGTGGCTGAGAGGAGCCAATCTATGACAGAACTGCTGCTCGATCAGGATGTGTAGAAACAACAGGGGTGGGTGTTTTGACACATCATCCACAGCCCTGAGAAACAAACGCTCCCATAGAAAATGAACATAATTATCAAGTCGTTCCACCATCATCACTTTTAATTGCTGCCACTGGGTAAAACAAAGCTGTAGTTAACTCAGTGTGGAAAAGAAAACTGTGTGCAGCTTTTCAACTGACTGCAAACAAAACTATCATTAGTCTGATTGTTCTATCTCCAGTCAGTGATCACTTTATTAGGAACAACAAACTAACATTGGGTAGTTCCTCAGTTCTTCATGTCATGTTGAAACTTTCCTCTGAGACTCTGCTCCATGTTGACCTGACTGCATCACATTCATGCTCCTGTCTGCTGAGTGAGTTAGCAGGTGTACAGGTGTTCCTAATAAAATGCTGAATGACGTTACACTGTGTGTTGTTACGGGCTGAACTGTGAACAAGCACAAACTCCAAACACAACACAAAACGATGCAAAACAACACAATATGACACAACCCAAAGCAACACGACACAACACAAACAAAACAACGCAAAACAACAACACAACACAAAACGGCACAACAGAAAATGACAGAACACAAAATTGCACAACACAACAGAAAACGACTCCCCCACACAATACAAAATGACACAACACAATACAAAATGATACAACACAACACAAAACAACACAAAATGACACAACACAACACATGTATCTATGGGGAAGGAGCCACTGACTCACTTCCAGAATTTAGAGCAGACTCTAATTAGTTGAGTCCAGTGTGTGTGTGTGTGTGTGTGCGTGTGTGTGTGTGTGTGTGTGTCTTTGAGCTGAATTGGAAACACTCCCACAGAGACACAGAGAGAGAGAGAGAGACAGAGAGAGGGAGCTGAGCTTTATTTAAGACCAGTAACACAACACAACTGGTGCTACAACCTCCAGTTTACACCTCTCACACACACACACACACACACACACACACACATACAGACAGAGGGACAGAGAGAGGGAGCGAGAGGGAGAGAGGGAGAGAGAGAGAGAGAGAGAGAGATTTATAGTGAATGTCAAACCACAGTCTTTGTCTCTGTCTTCTCCTCTCTGAATCTAGGTCACTGCTGAGTCCAGACAGTGAGGAGCTTTTCTACATGGTTGAAACCTCCATGTAAAACTGAACACACACACACATGCACACACACGCACACACTACAAGCACACGCACACCCACGCAAGTACCCACGCACGTACACACACACACACACACATACACACACATACACACACACACACACACACACACTGCTATACGTGTCCTCAGTTTAAAACTTAAAATGGTCTCACAAAGATTGACCATAGACTGATGGACCTGATGGACCCACCTAATGATCTCACCAACACTGTACAAAGGTCTCCATAACAACATCATCACAGAGGTTGTAGTGATGTAAATGTTGGACTACACACCTGCACAGGTGAGTAAGGAACCTACCTGCAGGTCTGTTTTCATCAGTGAGGCTCCTGCTTCTACCAGGTAATGACAGATGGTCCTGTGGCACAGAGATGCAGCTTGATGAAGAACTGTCTCCCCACTGGTCCAGGTCCAGAGACACAGGGTACAGAGAGAAAGAGAAACCATTAGCCAACAGCATCTCTTGTCTTCTGGGAGTCCAGCACCTCTGATGTTCAGACTCTCCACTGCCTCTGTTTGCTTTAAGTTTATTCTCTTTATCATATGGTTCTTGTTCTGAAGTCCAGCACACAGACAGACCAAGACCACTAACCAGTATCAAAGGTGCTGCAGACACAGGCCAAAGTTTCTCAGCCGGACTGTGTCTCTGCAATAAGTCCACAAAACTAATTTAATCATTATTACAGAACAAAATGTGACTGTAACCCCTTTATAACTTTATTTATATTTATAATAAATTACTTTATAATTAATTATAGTCATTATAATATTGTTGAGTGGTTTCCATGACAACAGTGTGACTGTACTTACTGCTGTTTTTCTGTGACATCCAGCAGGTCATTAGGAGCTGGAAGACAGAGGAAAGGAGGTGACTACAGACACATCAGAGCTGAGGATGACTGACTGACATCTTTTGTTTAATCAAACATCTGTTTTCAAACATCTGTTTTCAATTAAACAAGTGTTCTATAAAACATCTGTTCGCAATTAAACATCTGTCTGTTTGCAATCACATCTGTTTTCTTTAAAACATCTGTTTTATTTTTTAAAAAAATTCTGTTTACAATTAAACATGTCTGATTTCAATCAACATCTGTCAGTTTTCAATCAAACATATCTCTCTTTTTAATCAAACATCTGTTTTCAAACATCTGTCTCTTTTCAATCAAACATCTGTCTGTTTCTGTTCTCTACTAGAATCAGACTGAATGTAATGTCATTTTAAAATTATGGTTAGATGGTAAACTGTGATGGATGCTTGGTTCCCTGAGTTACCGTTGTCAAGAATGTAGCGGACCATCTCTTTGCTTCCTGTACTGACAGCATGGTGCAACAAACTGCAGTCTGATTGGTCCAGAACAGTGAGGTCTGCCCCCTTCAGGTGCAGCTCCTGCAGCTTTTAATCAAACACATTTAAAGAGGAAAACAACTTTTTAACTGACTGGTACACATATTAACAGAAACATCTTCTGCCGTAAAGCTGCAGCAGTTAAAAATGAAAAAACAATGTGTGACCTTTGACCTCATAAACTTTATGTGTGCTGACAAACAGTCTCAGTCTACACATCAGCGGGCATAGAGCAACATTAGCATTAGCAACATTAGTATTCATGTGATGTCATTTTTGTGTCCCCCTGATTTTCAGCTTTTAACTTCTGAGAACATCTGGCTCTGTATCCAGATGTTCAGCAGCCAGTGTCTACCTTAAGCTTTCTTCTGCTGAGTAAGTGAACAGTGACTGACCACATCTGTGATGAATGATACTGAAACATTGATGATGGATTAATGACAGTGGTACTCACCTTCTTTAAGTCTTTGTTCTTCACACACTCGATCAACACCTCTGAGAGAGAGATAGAGAGAGAGAGAGAGAGAGAGAGAGAGAGAGAGAGAGAGAGCATCAGGATGTCTCAGAGTCGACACAAACTCCTGTCGTCATGGAGATAAACATGTGGTTTCATGTGTCTGCTTTTTGTGTTTCCAATGGATGAATCAGGAAAAAAGAGGCAGAGATCAGTTCTTATTACTGACACAGTGAATCTCACATTCGTCTGTTTTCACTCGTTTTATAAATTTTTCTTATCATGGTGTCAACTGATAATTATTATCTAGATGGTGGAGAGCAGCACAGCGTGAAAACACACAGACACACAGACACACACAGACACACATACATATACACACACACACACACACACACACACACACATATATACACACACACACACACACACACACACACACACACACACACACACACACACACACACACACACACACACACACACACACACACACACACACAGCAGCCAGAGGCCGATGGTGTGTGTTTCTTTATCTGTTAATGAGAGCAGTGACTGTATTTATATATATATATTTATTAAAGTTTGCAGAAGCTGTTTATTTGCACTGTTTCTCGTTTAATTCTACTGTATCTGTGTCTCATGTTGATGGTCCCATAATATTATAATTGATGTTATACTGAAGTATATGAACTGAATAAAAGATGGAGTGAATAACCTACACATACTTCATATTTACTGATGAAACTGAAGCAGCAGTTCCACCACTGAAGGACAGAGCCATCAACTACATCTCAGTGTGTCCATCTGTAACAACAGAGTCTGTCAGTGTCTCACAGGGTGGAGCAAGTGTTTGCGCTCACTGAGGTTCAACATGACTGCTTGTTCCTGTATATAGCAGGAAAGTGGATTCAGTTACCAGTAAAATAATAATAATAAAACTTTTTTGCGTGTGATTGCTGCAATCTGCTGCCGTCGCTACCGGTGACTGTATATATATATATATATATATATATGTATGTAGGTATGGGACATATCTATGACTTCTTGGACAGACCTTATCTCCTCTTCTTCTCAATGAATGAGCTCTGATGTGGCTCTGACTGTGGGTGACAGCACGTTCAGTCAACCAATCAGCAGCCAGACAGAGACGTGAATGAATTGTGAATGGGCGTACCTAATAATCAATCACTGATCCCCATTGTTTTTATTCTAAATGACTTAACTTTACTATCTGAGTTTGATTTCTTGAGTGAATTTATTCCAGGGCTCTATTCATGATACAGTTACACAGTCTAAGCAACAGCCTGCATAAAACTGTGTTTTAATATTAGAGTGTTAGATTTAGATGCAGATTGAAGAGCTGCTTGAAAAAATAACTAATTACAAATGTAGTTACAGTCAGTTTAGTTTAGATTAACAATAATAATGATGACTGTTTATCTGCCTTGCCTGTTCACAAGCTGAGCCTCTGAGCTGAGACTAAGCTAAGGGAGAAATGGCTAAGCGCACCTCTTGAACTCTTGCCATTTAACAAAAAAACATATGTCATATCAGCAAAGTTTTTACACCTTCAGCACCACAAGACCTTCCTGCACATGCCTTTGCATGTAAGTGTGTCCCTAGAGTCAAAAATGTTTTTCTGTTTTACTCTGAAAATCTGCTTCTGAATTTGCATTGCAGTCTATGGAACAGTTGGATGGTGCTCCAATCACTCAGAGGCTGCTAGTTAAAATTCTGTAAGTCTCTGTGCTTTGGTAAACACATCATCTGAAAGAAGACAAATTTTCCTACATTCTGGAAAGAAAAGAAATTTGTTGCTGAAAACAAGTTTAATAGCTGAAACCCTTGGGATCACTTTAAAGGTTAAATGATGTCTCTAGGTGAAAGTATGCTGACATTATTGAAGTTCAAAGAGGAGAGTTTTTGAGGACTTGAACATGGGCTCCATTCATTTCTAGGGGATAAAATTGTACAAAAAGATGCATATCTTAAGTATACAGTTATAGCTGTTGAAAAAAAGAAAAAATGAAGAAGCTGACCATTTTGATAGCTGAATCGTTTCTGTAGCACAAAGTATGAAGCAGCAGTTAGCGACTGAAAAACATATGGAAGAAGAATAAGGAGCCAGCATAGCTTTAGAGAGAAAGTTTAATGTAGCCTATGGGAAACTGAAGTGTATATAATGTAGAAACTCAGTTATCAGTCTATTAGGAACACCCAGCTCAGACTGAGTCAGTGTGATACGACAGTCTGTGGTGACTCCTCCTTCATAAAGCTGGTTCACAGGTGTTGATTAACCTGTGTGATGTTTGTGGAGTTACATTGATATGTTTCATGTCACTGAGGTTGGTTTAAAAACACCTCTCTATAAAAACATCATTATAATAATGTCTTCATCACACACTGTTCATGTCACTGACAGGCTGAATGTTCGACTGCAGCAGGCTGACTATGAGATGAATGTTTATTAGGTTGACCTCAATACTCGCTCTCACTCCGTCTGCCTCTAAATAGTCAAGTCCTAATCCAGTTACGTTAGGCTTAGTGTGAGTGTGTGTGTGTGTGTGTGTGTGTGTGTGTGTGTGTGTGTGTGTGTGTGTGTGTGAGAAAGAGAGGGGGGGGGGGTGGGACTTCAAAAAACCTCTAAGAGCTTTTGTGGCTGCAAGACAAATCAAAAACAACACACACACGACAAAACCCAACACACACTCTGAATGTAGGAATTAAATGAATTTAGCCCAGGGAGGGAATTAAACTAACCAGAGAAAATGAGAGGGAGTCTTAAGACATGAGAGGAGGTGGAGGAGGAGGAGGAGGAGGAGGAGGAGAGAGTTTATAAAACCATAGGAGCAGTTCATAGACCAGTCTCTCTTTCTGTCTGTCACAAACTTAAATTAGGCACAACTTTCCTCCCTCACTCTCTCTCTCTCTCTCTCTCTCTCTCTCTCACACACACACACACACACACACACACACACACACACACACACAAACCACACACACAGCTCCCACAAGGGTCAGACAGGTTGACTGCATCAAACTGAGGAGTTCAATGGAGCAAGTGACATGTGGTACATCTGTCTGTCTGTCTGTGTGTGTGTGTGTGTGTGTGTGTGTGTGTGTGTGTGTGTGTGTGTGTGTGTTCTGAATTTAAATGATTCCTTGAATAAATCTGATTCTTTTCAAAACGAATTATGCAAATGAATGAAAACAGTCATTCATTCATTCATTCATTTATTGATTAATTTTAAAGTTCAGCTGAAGCTAACATGAGCTGTAGTCTGCCATCATGTTTCCTCCTGTTGTCTGTTTCCAGGACTCAGACAGACCATGGACTGCTGAGTCCAGACCAGCTTCAGACCCTCACAGAGGCCCCATGTTTACAGTATTGTAGCAAATGTTTGTTAACACCACTGAATATACAGTAAATAAAAGCAGACCCAAGACAACAGAGATCACCTGGTGATGAGGATGATAATGTCTAGAGGGTCCTGAGTCAGATCTGGTCTGAAGGTCTTCATTATTCAGGTCTACATTTGGTAAAAAACCAAGACTCTGGACAGTGACTACTGCAAAGTGGTCTTGGATACAAGGACTGTGGCGGCCTGTCTGCTGTCTGTTTTGGTTCATGTAGGTGCAGCAGTGTAAAATGATTTATAAATACTTGCAGCCAATCATATCACAGGTCTCCTTGCTCTGAAACAGCCAATCACAGTGAAGTCCCAGGACAGTCTCCAGCTGAACAGCCTCAGAGACCTGCAGCATTACAATCATCATCTACTGACTTTTTACATTTAAACATCTTTGTGTCACTGTTGTGTGACTGACAGCAGACTGACGTCGCTCCACAAACAGATGAGGCTCTGTAGCATCTACCAGCTAGTTTCCACCACATGAGTGAACCATCCACCTGTCTGTACCTGTCCTTCCACCTGTCTGTCTACCTGAACACCATGTGGTCTACTCTGGGCTCCACAGTCCCACACAGAGTGGCTGAAGGTCTGAGCTCTGCTGGTGCTGGTGGTTCAGAATGAGAACATGGTCTATCTCTATCATGTCTGACTGCTCCTGTTTCTGGTCCTGTCATAAACCTTTTAGTCATGTGACAGTGTTCCTTTTCATCAGCTGCTATAACAGAAATTTTAAAATAGGAGTGCTCGTGTATCAGCTGCTGATTTAATCACTGGCAGCAGGAACTGGACTCAAACATAGACAAAGAAACACAACTGAACCTGATACAAGAGAACAACACAACAGTGAAGCTGACAGAAACAAAGCTGTAGCCCCCTCACACAAACTCCCAGCATGCAAAGTGACTGCGAGTAGACAGGTGGAGAAAAAGTGTCAGAGAACTGTCTTATGTCTTTGTCTCATCCTCCACCCCCCTCACACACACAAACACACACTTTCACACACACACACACACACACACACACACACTGCAGCTTGTATTACTATCTTTGTGAGACCATTTTAAGTTTTAAACTGAGGATACATACAACAGTGTAAGTGTGTGTGTGTGTGTGTGTGTGTGTGTGTCACCTTGTTCTCTCTCTCTCTCTCTTTCTGCTTCACTCGTCTTCTGGCTCTTTTCCTGTCTGGAGACAGAGACACACACAGAGGATGTTTCAGACCTGTTCAGTCCTGTTCAGACCAGTTCAGTCCCGTACAGTCCTGTTCAGACCAGTTCAGACCTTTTCAGACCTTTTCAGTCCTGTTCAGTCCTGTTCAGACCAGTTCAGACCTGTTCAGTTCTGTTCAGTCCTGTTCAGACCAGACATCCATCTCAGGTCATCTGATCATAGATGGAAAGTTCTAAGTTCAGGTGTGAATGCACTCAAGACGCAGTGAGGACGTGATGCAGCTGAGTGTTACAGATGTTGGTGTGAGCAGGTCCATGGATCCAGGGTTTTGTCAGACTGGCTGGACTATAAGCTGGGTACTTTAAATCACTTTTTTAAAGCTGGGGAGGGTGGCAAGAGAGTACTCAGAAGAAATGGAGAGAGATCTGTCCCCCAGGTTCTGAGGTTGGGAGGTTGTGGTGCTGCTGCAGTGATCAGGTCTAGATGGGTTGACTCCACACACTGCTATATGTGACTCCATGTCACTGCTGGCTAACATTAGCAAGCCAGCTAACAGGATGTCAATTAAAAACCAGTGGAGTCATGAGGAGGTTAGGCTTTCTAATATTACCTCCATCAAACCACCAGACTGGAAACAAGTCGACCCCCAACCTGTTAGAGTGACGTCAGTAACTGTGAGGTCACTGAACCTCTATATAATAACTTATGGTTCACATGACAGAGAGATTATAATTCATTCCATAATAATACAGTATAATCATAATTATCCTCTCTACTGTAGTTTGAATTTATATTCACTGATGTTGGGTTAGAAAAACTGGTCATTATAAACTAATGAGAAATTAAATGACCTCCTGTGTTTCACTGTGAAGCAGTTCACACTCTTTACTACAGATCAAATAGATCAAACCAATACACACATTTTATACCCATATAATAAACATATAAATATTACTGTATTTATATGTTTTATAGCTGGTTACATTAAATGAAGTAGAACTTCTCACTGTTTGAATTAACATTTGGAGATAAAACACACAGAGAGACATTTATCTGAGTGGACATGTGACCTCACACCCACGCACACACACACATGAACGCACGCACGCACGCACGCACGCACGCACACACAGGACTGGCCTACATGTAGTCATTTGTCAGAGTGGTGGTGTTTTAATGAGCAGAGAAGAATTTTACTTTAATGAGCAGAGAACTATGACGAGAGACTGAAACTGTCAGAATCAAAAGAACTTTACTTGTTAATGAATATAAGTCTGAGCAGATCTGTATCTAACTTCCTACCATAGTAGAAACACAGTAAAGTCAGTAGAAACACAGTAGATACACAGCAGAAACACAGTAAAGACAGAAGAAACACAGTAGAGACAGTAGGAACACAGTAGATACACAGCAGAAACACAGTAGAGACAGAAGAAACACAGTAGAGACAGTACAAAATATAGTAGAGACAGACGAAACACAGTAGAGACAGTAGAAACACAACAGAGACACAGTAGAGACACACTAGAGACACAGAAGAAACAGCAGAGACACAGTAGAAACACAGTAGAGACGCAGCAGAGACACAGTAGAGACACAGTAGAAACAGCAGAGACACAGTAGAAACACAGTAGAGACGCAGCAGAGACACAGTAGAGACACAGTAGAAACAGCAGAGACACAGTAGAAACACAGTAGAGACGCAGCAGAGACACAGTAGAGACACAGTAGAAACAGCAGAGACACAGTAGAAACACAGTAGAGACACAGTAGGAACTGGACCTATGTGACCTCAGTGTATAATTGTATTATTATGTGATACTGACTCTACTGATAAATAAAAGCTTCACTTTCTCTCGAGTATAAATAACTTTATAATTTAAACACGTTTACTGACCTCAGTCTTGGTTTGAAATCAGCTGCAGTGGTGTTAGAGCGATGGATACAACCGGCCCTGTAACGCACAGACCAGTGAAACACAATGACAAACATGGAGCACATGATAACATCATTCAGTGATAACAAATATAAAACACAAGGGCTCACAACAAGTATTATCTCTGAGCCATTACATGTGTAACAGCTGAAACAGGTCTAACAGGTGTCTGAGAGTCACTGAGAGTCTAACACCTCAGAGTATGACCAGATAACTCATGTACTGTTTATGTTTACATGTGGTGACAGCTCTTATTGTCACTTACAGCATCATGGACATTAGCCTTAGCTTGGTACAACAGTAACTGACTCAATGAAATGACTGAAGCAGTATTTTGATTAATGATCGATTTAAAGCTGCATTAACTGATTCACAGGGCAGTAGAACAAACAGAAAACACATTGTTGTATTATCAGTTTATAAAAATGTGATGGTGAATGTCACAGGAAACATCTGGAATAATACAGCTGACCTCAGACTGAGTCCTGAGCTCCGTCTACAATGTCAGAACTGCTTCATCAAAGTCCAAACTCTGAGTCACAGTATTTCTTCAATCATGTGGAAAAAATTTTTACAGCCAGTTTTCCATTTTGTCATTTGCACTCGTATAAGCACATCCACATAGTAAGCAACACCATATTGATCCCTCATATAAAACATCCTAAATAAAACATGTGAGGAACAAGTTCAAACATGGACCAGCAAAGCTCCACCTGACCTTATCTGTTACCTGCACTTATCTCTAACTCCACACCTGACTCAACCAGGTGATATCAGACCTGAGCTGAGACATAATGAAATATGAGCACAAAGCTGCACCTGGACAGTGAAAGCTAAAGCTCAGGATGCAGGACACTGCACAGCACCAAGAGCTAATGAATGATAAGAAATAAAAATACACTGACAGTGCAGGTTGCAGGCAGGAATAGCCTCTATAATTTCAGAGGATTATGTTTACCCCCTCTGCTGTACTCTCTGTTGGCACCGTGGATTCCTTCATTAACTATTTAAACCTCTCGATTTAATGTTCACTGACCTCAGGCGTTTTTCTAAATAGTAATGAGCCTAAACCAAAGCCTATTTTATAATTGTTTGTTTAAAGATATAAGGGATGTTTTATTTTTATTTTTCCACTGGATAAATGAAGATTCATATTTAATTTCCCTGTAACCTAATAATTTGCACAACTCTCAGAGACCTCAGCCTCTCTCCATCCATTAGTGCTTTCATAGGGAATGAGAGGAGCTCATGTGTTAACTGAAGCTCCAAAGACCTGCTGATTCTATATTCTTCACACTAATAGTGTATTCAGCCTCTATTTCAAATCGTACTAGGCTGCACCTCATTGATCCTGGTCTGTGTTGATCCTATGGTGTTTGTGTATGTTTATGTCTATAGTCACACTTTAAACAACATGGATCTTTGAAGTCACTGTCCTTGATTTTCTTATATAATTCTGTAGTCTCCACAAAATCCCACACTTTCTCTCAGCTGACTGGTAATTCAACTGTGAACTATATTGAGTTTCAGAACATTGAGCTGGGAAGAATTTAGGGTATAGAAGTCAGGAAAGACTCATCATAGGGTTAGGCCATTGGACTAATCATAAGAGTAATCACAGGACCAATCTCAGGACTAACAGGGTTAGATCATGGGACTAGTCATAAGACCAATTGTAGGATTACTCATAGGGTTAGGTCATAGGACTAATTATAAGACTAATCAAAGGATTAGATCATGGGACCAATAATAGGACTAGATCATAGGACTAATCATAGGGTTAGATCATTGGACTAATCACAGGACTATTCATAGGACTAATTGTAGGGCAATAATAGGACCAATCATAGGACTATATCATAGGACTAGATCATAAGACTAATCATAGACCAATCATAGGTCTAGATCATAAGACTAATCATAGAATTAGATCATGGGCCTAATCATAGGACTAATCATGGTGTTAGATCATGGGCCTAATCATAGGCCTAATCATGGGGTTAGATCATGGGACTAATCATAGGAGTAAATAGGACTAATCATAGAACTAATCATAAGACCAATCGTAGGGCTAATCATAGGACCAATCATAGGCCGACTTACAGGACTAATCCTAGCACTAATCATAGGGTTAGATCAGGGTTCTGAATACCTTCTGAAGCCAATGAAGTTATTAAAATGTGTTTGACACAACCATGGGACACACTTAACCACATACAATCTATTGCCCTCCTCCTCCCACCCTATCTCAATACAACATCACAGTTTCATCCTACACTTGTCTGCTAACCATTGTGTGCCATTACATATGTTATTATATTATATATATTTGTTAGTGTGTTTGTACTTGTATCTTATTTTCACTGATAAAAGCAAAGAAGATACAACCAGCAGCTTGAACATATGAGGACACACAGTACAGAGTGTGACAATCTGAGATCATACTAACCTGCTGAGTTTGCTGGTCACAGGTGTTGTGTTGTGTGTTAAGGCTTCAGCTGCAGAGCTGTCACTGTTCACTCGCTGCCTCTGGGAGGAACTACAGGAGAACACAGAGGAAACACAGTCAGAGAGCAAACTGCAGCCAGATCAGAGACAGACAGGAATAAATGTTCCCTCCACTGAGGCCAGATAGTCACACAGCTCCGGGTGTGAAGGCATGGAGATGTTCTGTAGAGAATGTGAACCATGGAGTCTGTTCATTCACTTCATGCACTTACAATGAAATGATGACTGAAGTGCAGAACCACTGTAGTGATGCATGTTGGTCTAGAACTATGAGCCATAACCTTTGTGTGACCTCTCTGCAGTCACTTATCTGGTAAGTTTGGATCATTTATAGATAAAGAATCAACAAGCTGAACACTAAGATAATGAGCATGATGAGATAAAGGCACTGGTAGATGAAAAGAAAGAGAAGCATTTTGAAGGGTATTAATGCAGGACAGGCTGAAGACAGAGCAGGAGGAAGGTTCGTGAAATTCTCTCTCAATCTTCAATGCATGAAGAAACCGAGTGCAGCAAGGACAGTTAGGACAGTTAGGACAGTGTACCTACAGTACCTACAGTGTGGTAGCTACAGTGTGGTAGCTACGGTGTGGTAGCTACGGTGTGGTAGCTACAGTGTTGTACCTACATTGTGATAGTTACATTGTGGTAGCTATAGTGTGGTACCTTCAGTGTTGAACCTGCATTATGATAGCTACAGTATGGTAGCTACAGTGTGGTAGCTACATCTTTTCTGCTGCTGCTGAACGGATCCACTACAATTTTTATATGGAGCCAACAGAAGGCTGCAGGATGCAACATTCCAATAATATTAATAACTAGAAAATTCCTATAGAAATTGTGACTGTGCCTGCTGCTTGGTACGTGTACTTCACTCCTCATGTTTCAATCTGTACAAAGGTCGTTACTTTCAGTTTCATTCATGTCGTAGAGACTTATCCTGACACTGACCTCAGTCACTGCAGGTGTCCCTCAAAAAGCCTTTTGAAGCTGTCACGACTGGCCAAAATAACCTCACACTGATGGTTTCAAACCCAAATTTGTCCCCACAACCATAGCAAGACATGTATGTACACGGGTGTTTGTGTGTTTCTGTCAATATGTGTGTGTGTGTGTGTGTGTGTGTGTGTGTGTGTGTGTGTAGCGGTAGAGCTGCCCAACAGAACCTCCAGTGAGTTCTTTTTACCTGGTTGAGACTCTTATTTTGAAGGTGTATATCAAAAAAGTAAGATGTTGTTTGTGTGTGTCTGTCTATGTGCGTGTGTATTGTTGTGTGTGGCAGTACAGCTGTCTACCAAAGAGCCTCCAAAAAGCATGTGTTACCGGTTGAGACACTTATACAGTTAATATCCATATGTTGATGGTGGAGTGTTTGTGTCTTTCAATGTAAATGTGTACATGGTGTTGGGAACTGCGTAAACTTAACCTTCAAGCAGCCCTTTGAAGTTGTCAGGACTGGCCAAAATTACCTCACAATAATGTTTTTTAACCAAAATTGTCCTCACAATTATTGAAAGATGTGAACACACATGCAAAGAACCACACATCAATTACACGCAAATACACTGTGTTGATTTTTTTATTTGCTCTCATACCTGAGTTAAAAGGCTAAGAATTAATTAGTTTAATTAGCCAATCAGAATCAGCTTTGCCCATTTCTGCACAGTAACACCTGCTCCTGAATTTGTTTTGCAGCCAATGGGAGAGGTGGAGGGTACTCCCATCACTTCCTCAAAAACTGTAAAAGATATCAGAATGAGACCCAAACTGGGTCATACTGGACAAAAACAATCTAAGTTTTGATATAAAAATTGTCAATGAAGGGTGGAAATTGTGGGATTTAAAAGAGCTTGTCTGACTTTTTTGGAGGAAAATTTTCAAGGATGGCAGTTAGAGTGGGCAGTTAGCTACGGTTAGCGAGTGTAGCTGTGCTTAAAGACAGCAGACATCGCTGAAGATGTAATAAATATCACAATCCTCTACACTGAAGTTATAACACCACACCAAGCGAGGGACAGAGAGGGAGAGAGAGAGAAGCTAGTGCTAACTGCTAAGCTAAAGTAACTAGCAGATCTGAATAGCATGTAAACAACTACTGAGTTAGTGAAAGTTCCTAAAAGGAGCAGTGCTAGAGCAAAACAAGTATAAAAATGTTCTCAGATGAAAGAACCAAGTCAAAATGTTTCTGAGTAAAAGTGTTACTGTGTTACATTTGGAAATGGGGATGGAGGGGGAAAACATATTATAGGGTGATAATAATAATGTATTAAATTAATTATTAATTGTATATCTTTAGATGGTCATATATATCAGTTCCCTGGTGAGAACAGCAATGAAATCAACCAATTGTGTCTTGTGCCAGTCATGGTCCACTCATGGTTCTGATAGGAGTTACTGTTTTTTCACAGATAGCAGTCGTTTTAGAGGCTCACCGAGCCCAAATCACTCAGATCTGTGTCAGTTCTGTGTCTCCAGATGTTCGAACCAGATCGTTAAGAAGCTCTTTGATCTCTGTGATGTTTACAAACACAGCCACAAACACAGCCACATAAACACGCACACACACACACACACACACACACACACACAGACACGCACACGCACATAACAAGCAAGTGTTACAAATGCAGTATCCTTCCACCTCTCCAATTGACTGCAATACAAATTCAGGAGCAGGTGTTACTTGGCAGAAATGGGCAAAGTTGATTCTGATTGGCCAATTAAACTAATTGATTCTTAGCGTTTTAACTCAGGTATGAGAATAACTCTAAAAAAAATCAACACGGTGTATTTGCGTGTACTTGTGTGTGCGTGTTGATATGTGGTTCTTCGCATGTGTATACATGTCTTTCTTTACTTGTGAGGACAATTTTGGTTAAAAACCATTATTGTGAGGTCATTTTGGCCGGTCCTGACAACTTCAAAGGGCTGCTTGAAGGTTAAAAGACACACAAACTCTATCACCATCATATGGATACTAACTGTATAAGTGTCTCAACCTGGTATCACAAGCTTTTTGGAGACTCTATGGTACAGCTCTACTGCCACACACAATACACACACGCACATTGACAGACACACACAAACACCATCTTACTTTTTTGATATTCACCTTCCAAATAAGAGTCTCAACCAGGTAAAAAGAACTTACTGGAGGTTCTGTTGGGGAGCTCTACAGCTACACACAAAAACACACACACATACACACAGACAGAAACACACAAACACCATCTCCACGAATTGGATTAACCTTCAAAATAAAAGTATCAACATGGTAAGAGGGAATTATTGACTCTGTTGTACAAAACCTTATGCAATTTATACTGCCAAACACAGAAGCACAGACACTTTCAAAATAAGAGTCTCAAAATGGACATAGTGGTATAGCTTAATGGGGACATAGTGATATAGCTTAATTGCAGATCAACTTCTGTTAGGGCATGTACGTGTGTATACATGTCTTGCTATGGTTGTGGGGACAAATTAGGTTTTGAAACCATCAGTGTGAGGTCATCTTGGCCGTGACAGCTTCAAAAGGTATTTTGAGGGACACCTGCAGTGACTGAGGTCAGTGTCAGTATAAGTCTCTACGACATGAATGAAACTGAAAGTAACGTCCTTTGTACAGATTGTATCACATGGTCTTCATCAGCAGAATTAGCTTAGTGTTAGGTTGTTTTCCATGGAGCTGATGACTCTGAGCCCCTCCAAGATTCTGATTCAAGTTTAACATGACATTTTATTCTCGATCTCGAGCGGTCGACATAACAACTCAACTCAGGGTCTAGCAGCAGATAAAGTGACAGTGACAGTCTCACTCTGACGCATGAATCAAGTATTTTAACCTTACAGAGTGAAAATACACTGATTTAATTTCTTCTAGATTCTTGTGACTTTGACATGATCAGTCTTCTGTAAGTGACGTTTCAACTGCTGCTCAGTGTAAACTGACACTGTGTGAGAGCATCAGTACAAACATCATAAAAAAACAAATGTTTTGTGTGTAGGTGTATTTCAGTGTTTGTCAGAGACACAGGGGGAGAGAGAGGCCAAGCAGAGAGAGGTAATTATAGTGGGAGGGAAAACGTTCACCTCTTGCCCTGCGTGGGCAAACTGCTGCACTGTTTGTGTGAGACAGTGTGTGAGTGTGTGTGTGTCAGTACAGCAGATTGGCGTGACTCTCGAGTGCATTTCATTTCTCTACATCCATCCTAAACCCAGCTCTCCCTCTCTCTGCCCCTGCCTCTCGGCCTCATCTCTCCTCCTCGTCCTCCCACTCGCTGCACTCAGCATTGCAAATCAGACCGCCAACACACATGCACACACGTGCACACACATACACTTACACACGCACAGACACACACACACACACACACACACACACACACACACACACACACACACACACACACCAGACACACACACACAGCCAAAAGGAAGTGTTATTAGGATCAGAAGGTTGAGTTGTTCAGCTGTTCTCACATTGTACCTGTTACTTTGTTTATTCTGTTCTCAATGTTAATCTGTCTGTTTACATTGGTTTACATCAGCATCATCTAACACTATTGTTCTGAGGATATTCAACATGTTTTTCACATCATTAAACTGAGGAGACATGATCCTAAAGCAAACAGCCTCAGACTGTTAGTAGAGTTTAGTTAACTAACTAATTTTAAACATGTCTAACTTCACATTCTGGGAAACTGGTCTCAGACTCTACTGTTTATAATATCAACACATACTGACAGGCTGTGGGATGGATATACGTGTCTATTAATGTAACATCTGCCTACAATATAAGCATATACGCATATATATGTATATATATATATATATATATATATATGTGTGTGTGTGTGTGTGTGTGTGTGTGTGTGTGTGTGTGTGTCAATATATGAAATTGTTCTAATTTCTAATAGGTTTCATATATAAGTTTTATATAGATGTATATATAAAATAAAAATATATATTCCATATGGAAATTCAATATATTTACATTTATTATATTTGCATATGGACTAAGTGAGACACAGAGCTCCACTGTGTCTGAGGACCTCACTGACACTGAGTGACACCAAATTTGGTTCATCCGCCGCTGAAAATAGTCCCCAAATTTGTTAAAAACTACAGTGAGCAGCTGTTTGAGGAAACTGAGCCTCTAAATATTAAACTACATGTCTGTGAGGAGTTTGTACAGACTTTCATCCCAGTAAAAAAAAATTAGACACACAGAGGGAAGTCACAGTATGAAGCTAAGACACTGTTGGTTTGGATCTTGTTGAGGATCAATGAGGCAAATGTAGAATATCAGCAGACTTAGAGAGAAGAGAGAAAGTCTTCCTCCTCCTCCTCTTCCTCTGTGAATCAGCTTCTCTGTGTCAAAGAGCACCAACAAACAGCTGCTCTAACAGGTTCCTGTAGGTGAGGATTAATCTGTGTGAATATGGTTAAAAGGATTTAATATGGAGGCAGAGGATATGTGCCACACACACACAACCAGAGCTAATGTTATAGTAACACTTGGCTGTTTCTGAGAAGGAAAACAAACTGTGGAAAATATTATTCATGTATTTACACACACACACACACACACACACACACACACACACACACACACACACACACACACACACACACACACACACACACACACAGTGGACTCAGATCTGTGTGGCCAATCAGAGTATGAGTGAGCCAAGCCCCTCCCACAGGCTCAAACGCAAACTGTACATAGATAATAGTAGACAATGGTGATGATGACTGTTTCAGACTGCAATGCAATAGCATTGAAGGCATATATTATTATTATGTGCCTGCAATGCAATAGCATTAAAGGCATATACTATTTCTGCATACTTATTCGTCTTATTCATCTTTCGTATGGAAGTTTGGCGCATAACTAGTCCCGCAGCTAGTAGTTATGAACAGCTAGTGCTCATAGAGAGAGATTACAGTTCAGACTGGATAGTACAATAGTAATTAAAGCAGCAGACACACTGAATTTACTTGGAGCTTCGAGCTATAGGAACTGTTTAACCATCATAGCAGCTCTACCATAGACTGCAATACAAATTCAGAAGCTGATAGCAAACAGCAGGTCTAAGGTCTCAGCAGATGCTACTAACACAGTAACCAGGCAGAAGGTAGGTTATAAAATTTCAATCTTAGAAGCTATCGTCTATATGGGGATATAGTGGTATAGCGTTATTGCAGATCAACTTCTGTTAGGGCATGTACATGTGTGTATACATGTCTTGCTATGATAGTGGGGACAAATTTGGGTTTGAAACCATCAGTGTGAGGTTATTTTGGCCAGTCATGACAGCTTCAAAAGGCTTTTTGAGGGACAACTGCAGTGACTGAGGTCTGTGTCAGGATTAGTCTCTACGACATGAATGAAACTGAAAGTAACGTCATATGTACAGATTGAAACGAAAGGAGTTTAGTACACGCACCAAGTAGCAGGCACATTCAAAATTTCTCCAGGAATTTTCTAGTCATTGGTTATTCTTCTTTGACACTGATAATAAAGATTGTAACCTCCTCAGTCTGTCTGTGTTAAAGTCAGTGCAGCTGAGTCTCCTCACAGCTCTTTGTAAATATCAGTCTCCAGTTAAACAGTGAGATCACTGAAGAGGAAGAGGCACCAGGGCAGACCGACTTTGTTGAAGGACTCATTAGAAGGGCTTTCCCTCACCAAACATCAGAGGTGGACATAGTACCCAACATCAATATTTGAGTAAAAGTACAGATCCTCCTCATCAAATATTACTCCAATACAAGTGAAAGTTGTCCAGTCAAAATTTTACTTGAGTTAAAGTACAGGAGTACTTGATTTTAAAAATACTTAAGTATTCAAAAGTACATATTTTTTATGTCAACACATTGTTGTATTGTCTATTTACAGAACTGAATGACTCTGAAATAACCAACTGAATACACTGAGTTACTTGTAGAACCTGTAGAATAAAAAGCTTGTAGAATATTCTATAAAGCCTGTAGAAATGGCCATATAAACACAACTGAGGAACCATTGTTGGTGGTAAACACAGCGAACATTTCAAACTAAATTAGTCTTTCTTTATTTCTTAACCTTCAAACACAGATTCAGATCAGACCATGGTCTCTGGTGAAGAATCTTCTGCCTCACCTTTACCTAACATCGCCATCATTAGGACACTGACAGGTTCAAACATGCCAAACATGACTGCCTGTGATTGATCTTTCTCCTGTGATGAGCACAGTGTATGGTCAATCACATTTTCAAAATAAAATAAAATTCACTCCACTGATTAAAAGCTCTGCTTTAAAGTAAGAGTAGTTCAGTACTTCATAGAAATGTAGTGGAGTCAAAAGTACAATATTTGTCTTTTAAGTGTAGCGGAGTAGAAGTCATAAGTTTCCCAAAAAAAACGAATACTCAAGTAAAGTACAGATATGCGGAAAATGTACTTAAGTACAATACTTAAGAAAAACTACTTCACTACTGTCTACCCCTGCCAAACATACAGTAATGCTGGAGGGGTGGGGGGTGATGAATGGGATATACTGTGGTGGAATTACCAGGTAGTAACCAAGAAGCTGCTCTGCAGAGCCTAGTGCTCATAAATAGTGCTCTGACACCTGGAGCTCATCTTCACCAAACTCTGCCTGAGTGTACATACGATGTGCACCAATAGAGAAGCATATCACTCTCTGGATAAAGCACCTTAAAATAACAGTGAAATACTATGCCACTTTCAGACCAGCTTCTAACCCTAACAATTCACCTGACCACACCTCATTTTAACACTATGATCACAAGTGTATTTGTTATTGTTTCAGTCTGAAACTAGCAAAAATACTTGTGTTGTGCTTTGTGGTGGCTGTAAGATATGATGGTGTGTTACATAACATTAATGTGTGCCATGATGTCTGTGTGACATGAATGAGGCTCTGCAGAGAACACAGAGTATGACTATTGACACAGTGCTGAGTAGTTAAAGTGTGTGTGTCTGCATGGAGAGAATCTGGAGCTTTCACACTATTCACACATACACACTTTAACAACTTTTTTGTGTGAAGAAAGGTTAAACAACAATGAAAACATCACTTCATCCAAACTTACCTTCAGTCAGCTCCATACAAAACACACCACATTATTAATACATGGAATACTCAATATAACACATCTGTCCTCAGAGTATGTGCAGGTATGTCCATAAACATCTGTCTACAGGTGTATAAGGACTAAACCTACATGTGCTTCCTTTACACTGTTTTAGATTATTATGTCAGTGATGTTTGCAGACAAACAGAAGTTTTTTCATAAACAGGTTACAGATTCACATGAGGAGGAGGAAAGATCTTTAAGATGATGAGCTGTATGTATACACCTACACACACACACACACACACACACACACACACACACACACACACACACACACACACACACACACACAGTATGAATTATGTAGTTCCACTTCATGCAGGCTTTACCCTCTAACAGGCTCTATAGGCTCCTGTGAAGCAGAGATTTGTCGACCAATCAGACCCAGCAGACCCAGTGATGTCACTGACATTTATATTCTAATGATTTATTCTGCCTTCATGTGCAACCACAGATGGTGATGGAGCATCTCTGTATCATGAACAGTAGACGGTGATGATGAGTGAGTAAGATCTTCATCATGTGTATCTGAGCTGATGTTTTCGTATTTAATCCTACAGTTTCCTCTGAGCAGAACTGTTAGTCTTTAGGGCGAGGGTCCTGAGGGTGGTCAATGTGATTGGTCATGATTGTCACATCCTCTGACATGCCCACATATAACATATGATGATCGTATCCTGCTTCCAGGCCACGCTGCAGGTGAGCTATAGTCGTAACACTTCAGGGTGAAGGTTCAACCAGTGGAGACATTGACTTACCTGTTGTTTCCCAAGCTGGGGGCGTAGTTAAACAGGTCAGGAATGGATGAGGGGGACGTGCCTACTGTCGTCATGACAACCAGCTCAGGGTCCAGGATAAAAATCTCCTCCTGGGAGATTTCTGAGACGTAGTTGAGATGTTCCTGACAGAAGAAGAACAATTAGTTCATCAGCACTGAGCTGTGGGTGGAGCTTCACTAATTATCATACAAAAGCTCAGGTGGGGCAGACGTACCTGTGCTCTGTCTATCCTGTAGAAACGATCAGCTGTTGTAGCTGCAAATACAAACACAAACCAATGAAAACCAATGAACCAATGAAATGTTGTCACTAAAGGTTTGTCATTATAAAACTGTTCATTAGTTGGCTTCTCATACAATAAATAATTTTACACCTGTACATGCAGAGACCTTAGACTATGACAGGTGTGGTGTAGATGTGGTGTAAACGTGTGATCTGGCTCTGCTCTGGTTTCATTAGTTCACCTTCAGTCTAGGTCATTTAATGAAAACACTCTAATTTAGCTTAATTTAAATCTTTACTAGCTGAGACAGTGTTACTGGTGTTGTTTCACCTTGTGAGCCTGTGGGTGTCACCATGGCAACATGTGGTCCTGGAGATACAGAGGCTCTATCCTTGCTGAAGCTGCTGATCTGACCAATGATGAGTCAGTGGTGGTAAATGAGAGGCTGAACTGTATTATTGTATCTCTAATTGAAATAACCAGATATCACAAGGGAGGGGACATGACTATTTCACCATGGCAACACAGCTCAGTAAATACTGCTATTAGCTAACTCAGACATGAACTGTTGAAAACTTTGACTGAATTTCACATGATTCTGTTCTGTTTGTAATTTGGACGTGAGGAGGTGGAGCTCAGGTCAATTTAACCCATTAATCATTGCTCTTTCAAAATGATTTGGCATGAACAGTTTCAATGACATCCTCAGGGGGTGTTTACAGCAGATGACTACTGTTTTAATCTACTGTAATTCCTCAGGTAGTGGGCAGGGCCTTTATTTACCTGCAGCAGGGAACAGGTGTTTATGTCTAACTCCCTCTGTTTGATATGTAGAATTGGTCAGAGCTGTATTTTAGTACGAAGCTTCATTTTGAGTCGCTCTTGTCTGTTGTTTTAAAGTACTGCAGTGTTTCCTCTACATTCATTTAGCAGTGGCGACCCGCCACTGCTAAATCATAGCCGCCACGCCTTCAAATTTCTTTTTTTTTTTTTTTTTTTTTTTATTGTCGCAAGTGCACCACCGCCACATCTCTCCACCTTCACAGCACAGCCTGTGTGATGATGAGCGCAACAGCGGGGGGAGGGGAGGAGAGGGGAGGAAGGGAGTGGGGTGGTTGGGGGATCCTATTGGAGTTAATTACTCGCGAGAGCGCGGCCTTGAAAGTGACATCACGTCAGGTACCAGGTCAGAGTCAGAGAAGTGTAGTCGTGAGGAATAAGGCAGCGAATTACCGGAGAAGAGGTAGACTTATTAGCCAACTCAGTGACGCTAACTTGGGTAAACTAATTGATAGCATTAAGCTAATATCTACACGTCATTATGTATTAACTGCTGACTGCATTTTCAGATGAGCTTGTTCAGATACTTCTCTAAGAAGAGAAAGACAACAGATGAAGAAGACGCTAGTCAGGTAGCCTATCATAAGCCTTTTACTGACTCGTAAATGATGATGGTTAGGTAAAAAATAATATTTTAATGTTCACACTTGTAATCAGATGTGATGTGAGTGTAAACTATATAACGCTGAAAATCAAGTGCTCTGAGCCTGGGTGCAAACTTTGCCACTGACTCTACAGCCCCATCTAGCTGATCTTTATATGTTTATTTATTATTTTTATTTATTTAATGTTATTGTTTTAGTTATTTTTTACTTTTTACATTTTCAACTGGTTAGAGTTGAAGTAACATTTATTTTTCACAAACCAAAGGTATTTATTTTTCTTAGCATTGTATATGGCTGAGATATATATTGTAAAAGTTCAATGGTAGCGATAAAAGCATATTCAACTGGCCAGCCAATAAATAGGTTTTGAAAGTAAAATCTGCTGTCAACTGCTCATTTGGTCATTTGTGTATGCCCCCCCCCCTACAGGACTTTTATTCCTCTGCTGCAGTTAGAGTATTGTCTCATTCCTGTTGCTGGTGTTTCTGTTGTTTACATGCTATACAGATCTGCTCGTTTCTTTAGCAGTTAGCGTTGGCTTCTCTCTCTCCCTCCCTCTCTCTCTCTGCTCGGAGTGTCTTATGTTTAGTTATTCCTCTGCCTCCTTTAGTAATAATTATACAAAAGAAAGTCGTTTATTTACAGGCTCAGTGAAGTGGTGCCTGCCTGTAAAAGGAGGTGTAGCCCTTAGACCACGGTCCAGTCATACACCTGGTTCATACGTGGTCTTGTGGGGTGTCGTAAAACCAGACCTTTTCCTGTGTGAATACTGAATCTGAAGTCAGCCAGAGAAAAAACACCATCTGTGCTTTAAACTAACTGAGCATTGTGCAGCTGCATCTTTTCCTGATTCAAGTTCTCTGCTAATTCCACCAGGACCAGGGAGAGAGAGAAAGAGAGAGAGAGTGAGTGTGTGTGTGTGTGTGTGTGCATATGTGCGTGCGTGCGTGCATGTGTGTGTGTAACTGTTTCTCTCTGTGATATTTTTGGTAAGCTGCCGTATGATATTAATATTCATGACTTTCACCAACAAACAGATTCTGATGAATAATGCTTTTCTCACTCTGAGGGAGAACCAGCTCAGAAATTTCAACTATAACCTACTGTCTAAACCTGTAACCTTTAGACCATTGTTGCTATTGGTTACAGTAAGATTGCAGGTTTTAAACAAGTCAGGGTTAAGAGACTGTCTTTACCTGTGTGTTTCAGTATCTGTTGGTACTGAGACTGAAGAGGTGGGTTTACGGAGACAGTGATCTGTGTGGGTTGTCTCCTCTCAGCTGCTAATACAATGAACCTCATCACAGTTCATCAGTAAATTTTCAGTCCTATAGCCTCCAGACAACTCATATTTACCAGAAATGTAATTCTTATAAACAGATGTTTCTGCACAATCACATCATGTATCTAAAAACTGTGAACTGACACTTGAAACTTTTGAGCAGCAATGTCTGCTGTTGGAGTTTATATCAGTTATTCTGTGGTGATTTGATGAAACTTTATTTAAAAAAAATCATGATGTGAACTCAGAATTAAATGAAATAAGTGATTTAGACTCCAGCTGATACTGTACTGAGGTGGTGGTGCAGTAATCAAGCAGCTTTGGGACCTGTAGAGGTTTGTAGAGGTCGGTAGAGGTCTCTGGGCCAGGCAGGTACCTTCAGGTGATCCATGCTGCTTCTACAACAGACCTGCCCTGACCTCCCTGAGGGAAAACACTACTCTTAAAGAAATGATTTTAATGTGACTTAAAGTTTGAGTCAGGTTTGTGGGGGCAACGCTGCTCATGCATAAAGTTTTCTCCAGCATCAGAATGTGTTTCTTTTCTTTACTCAGTGTGTGTTTTTGTTTTTTACAGTGACTTTATCATCACAGTTTTATACGTGGTGTTCCTCTGTAATGTGAGGGTTTACAGATGATGTTGGGTCCTCTCAGGAGAAGTTGTCATTTCTCAATAAAAATGTTTCTCTCTTCTGTTCAAACTGTGAATTTTTGACAGGACAGATAAAAACACTGTGACAGTTGTCACTGATGTTTACAGGGAATAAACATGTGACTCTGCAGGACTGAGAGTCTATCATAGACATCTGTGTGACAGTTTAAAAGATTCATGATAGATTCAATTGACTGCAGGAATAAAAAGACTCAGGTGCTCAGAGTCAGTTCAAATAAGCCTAGCCTGTTGAATTAACATAACTGATGAATGGCATTTAAAACTGCTGTAATAGATTCAACTGGCAGTTTAAAGTCCAAGTGTGTTATATACAATGGTCTAATACAGGCTGAGTGAAGTCGTTAATTTAAAGAATTACTCTGATATTATCACAGTTAGAAATACATTAGGATTTATTTGTAGCTTATTTAACAACAAAAACCTCCTTTTCCTCTATGAAATTATTCATAGTATATGATACATAGGTTTTCAGTGGGTCATCTCTGTCAAATAATATACATCATATAAATTTGTGGGAGGAGTGGTTGACATGAACAAATACAGGTGGGGGGTAAAACTAGGGTGAATAAACTTCTGGTGCTTGTCATATAATAAGCAAGATGAGCACAATGCACAATTATAATATAATATTTTAATTCCATTTATAAAACAATATAGACTAATCAACACTGTTGTTCCAGATGACTCAGTATTTGATTCATTCATTCTGATCCACTTTGATTTGTCCTTTCATCCTGTCTGGTTGTTGATGTATATGCTATGTCTGCAATTGTTTCACAATAAAACCCTGTTAAGAAATGAAGGGTTTCTGTCTGCTGAAACGCTTCTTAACTGGAATGGTTAAAGGAAGTGTTGAGTTTATATCAGCAGTGTAATACAGTAACTTTAAGAGGGCAAATGGGAGCAGATCAAAACAAGCCTTCTTACAAAAATATGTCCAGTTCTATATATGAAGGGGGGAATTATAAATCAAATAAATACCTGTTACCTTTTGCAAGTGAGGTAAATAAACACCTATTACCTTCAGCAGGTGAGGTAAATAAACACCCCAGTCACTGTTTGATATTTGTTTGTTTGTTTGTTTCAAGCTGCTTTCAAGTTAATTTCATGAAAAAAACAGTGACAGACTAAGTAGCTAAATCTACAGTGAAGGAGCACTTTATTAGGAACACCTGCTTATTCATGCAATTATCCAGTCAGCCAATCATGTGGCAGCAGAGACAGTGCATAAAATCCTGCAGATCCAGGTGAGGAGAGTAAATGATGAACAATGTGATGTACTTACAGTCAAGGAAACACCACTTTGGAGATAATCTCTGTGAGGAAAGGATTTTTGGCTTGGCAGCCTCCTCCTGAATGACAGACAGACAGAGTAGTAAGGTTACAAAGCAGGTGATAACTGTCTGACAGTGGATCATGAGCTCAACTGACCTGAGGATGGAAGTTTTAGTTTATAGTGATCTATCTATCTCCAGAACAGGACCAACAAGCTAACAGAAAGGCTAACAGAATAGCTAACAGAGAGGCTAACAGCAAAGTGAACAGAAAGTCTAACAGAAAGGCTAATAGAAAGGCTAATAGAATGGTTAGCAGAAAGGATAACAGAAAGTATAATCGAAAGTCTATCAGAATGCATAAATAGAAAGGCTAAAAGAAAGTCTAACAGAATGACTAACAGAAAGGCTAAAAGAAAAGTTAACAGCAAGGCTAACAAAAAGTCTGACAGAAAGGCTAAGAGAAAATTTAACAGAATGCATAAACAGAAAGGATAACAGAAAGTCTAACAGAATGGCTAACAGAAAGGCTAACTGAAAAGTTAACATAAAGGGTAACCGAAAGTCTATCAGAAGGCTAACAGCAAGGCTAACAAAAAGTCCGACAGAAAGGCTAAGAGAATATCTAACAGAAAGTCTAACAAAATGCATAAACAGAAAGTCTAACAGAATACATAAACAGAAAGTCTAACAGAATGCATAAACAGAAAGGCTAAAAGAAAGTCCAACTTTTGAATACACAACAGTCCCACATTATCACACTGTGGGTCTCTAATGATGGTCAGCTGAGATGAGGCCTCAACTTGACTTCAAGTCAAAACCACAAATAACACCTTGTAAAGCTAAATCTGAACTCCAGTAAATTTACAATATGAATGACACCAGGAGACTACTGAACTGTATCGTAGTCCTGAAATGAAACAAGGCAGGAACATAGAGGAACATGTGGTCCCAGCTCCTCCTGTCCACTGAACTAAAATATGCTCCTGACAGTTTAACCCCTCACACACACACTGATGTCACTGTGTGAATGAATAAGGTAAATAAAGAAAAAAATTGTAAAGCGCTTCAGCTTTTGTAAATACATCTCATTCACTCACATCCCACACCAGCTGATCGTTTGCTGCCAAACAGAGGACTAGTTAATGTCCATCACCACCCACCACCACAGCCTCCATCCTCCTATTATTTAAATGGAGCTGATTCACTGACTGTGCTGCTGCAGATTTTACCAATTTTATTATTTTTGTTCATCACTGTCCTCTGCGCCCTGAACTGTGATGTATAAATGAAGTCATTTAGTAGTAATCTGTCACCAGTCCTGTCCCCTCTCTCTTCATCCACTGTGGGAGGTCATAATCAGATCATTAACATGATCAATACTATGGTTCTTGTCCCTTTACTTTAGAATGTACACCATGCTGCTGCATACCTATGTTGACTGACTGTGTTCAACATCTGTCACAGGTTTCTCTCTGAGCGTTGTCATTAGCAGAGTCTCCTGTTGGCAGAGCCCTTCCACCTATGTGGAAGGGCTTAAATAACACAATTAGCAAACACAGTAAAGTTTCAGAGTGTGTGTTTCCCCCAAAGCAAATAAGAAAAAACTGCAGCACTGAGACAACAGGGTTAGGAAGGATGTCATGACTCCATGTCCCAGAGCTTTCTGCATGATCTCCAGGGACTTCACCTGGACCAGACTCTCACTCAGTAAGTGGAGACCTGAACCTGGACCTCCTGTGTGCTGTTGTGAAAGAGGCCTGGAGACTCTACCTCACACCTTCCCTCACTATCTATTATCATAACTATTTACTTCCTCTTTCCTCGTTGTGTGTGTCCAACTGTAACAAACCAGTTTCCCTGCAGGGTTCAATTAAGTTTTTTCTGACTCTAATGATGATGATAACGATGGTCATGATGGTCATATGATGTGTCCCTGTGTCAGCTTTAACTACAGACTTCAGCTTCCTCCACATTATTATTTTATAAAGTTTAATAAAAAGATAAAATCAGTTGTGTACTGTGTGAAACCTCAGGATATATGTGTGTGTGACCTCCACAGTTATCCTCACACTCATTACTGCATGTTGTTGTATTCTTGTTCCACCCTGACGTTTCTTCATCCAGACTCTAATTATCCCTGAACACTGCAGCTCGACTTTTAACAGATCAAACACAGACATCACATCACTGAGACTGCTGCCTCCCTGTTGTACACTAAAGCTGAAATCTTCTTTGTTTACACTCCACTAAATGGTCTCAGCTCTGCTGTTGTGTGTGAAGTCCTGCCCCCAGACCACCCTGTCAGACTCTGGTCTGTCCACAGATCAAGGACTGAACATGGAGGTGATGGAGCTCCTGTCTCTGACATTTAAAACACACGTTTACTGACTATTAACTGATTTTATTTGTTGCTTCTTCTCTTTGTACTAACTTTACTCTCTGACCAGTAACTGACTTTATGTTGTCTTCTCTTTGTATTTACTTTACTCTCTGACTTTTAACTAACTTTATGTTGTTTCTTGTCTTTGTATTAACTTTCTTGTGTTATCATCAGTGTGATCTAACAGCCCTGTAGTAAACCCAATGTGAACTTCCTGTTCAAATTCTTCTACAGGTGTGGATGAAACTTTAACACTGTGTGTTGCTCAGTGTTGGGGAACAGTGACACTGCATGTTATAATGCTAGTACATGAACTACATTTCCCAGTAGCAGTTGGATGTTAGCTTATAGCTAAGAGTCGACTCTCCTAGATAATTTAAAGATACCACAGATTCATGTTCTGGCCACTAGTTTCAATCATTTCAACTTTTTACTTTGTATCCATCATTTTGGCAGATGGGTGTAAATACTACAATATCCATGAGCCTCTGCCTCCATTACCATTGAGACAAGACCTCTTAGAGGCAACAGAACCATGATGTAAGTTTCAATTTTCTCAACACCATCATCTTCAACTTCCACCCTCTGATAATGGCTCACGTTAACAGAGTTTTAAGCTCAGTCATTGGATGTTTCTCACCAAAATGCACCATGGAAGTTGAAGCTAACATTTACATCAAAGTCTTTATGTACACTTACTGGTACCTTTGACTTTTATTAGAGAACCAGACATTTTCTAATACAGTTTCATGCTGATCCAGTCTATAGAGGAGTTGTAACTGTGAGTCATCTAAACTTGTCTGAGACAACAGGCGCCAGAAATAACTCCTCCCACTGTGTGACTGTATTTAGCTTCAGTTACTTAAACCATCTGACATTTCTGATAGTAAACCATTGTTTCCGTTGAGAAGCTGACATAACCAAACACTACATCTCTACTCAGATCTGAGGAAAGATACAGAAACTTTGAAGGTTCAAGAGCACGCTATCATTCTTACATGAAGGTGTTATTCTAGAGCTGATTGAGACATCAAGAAGAAGAGAGGGGACCAAGAACCTGATGGTCTCTCTGAGCTCCAGAAAAACCTCCAGTAGAAAAACTATCACTCTCCACCAATCTGGCTTTATGGCAGTGTCCAGACAAAGCCTCTCCTCAGTGATATTTTGTAAAAAAAAAAAAAAAAAGCAGCTAAAAGACTCTGAGACTGTGAGAAACCAGATTCTCTGGTCTGATGAGACCAGGAGTGAACTGTTTGGACTCAGTTCTAAGAATCATGTCTTGAGGAAACCAGGCACCACTCATCACCTGAACAACACCATCCCAACAGTGAAACATAATGGCAGCATCAACAGGCTGTGGGGGGACAGGGAGTCTGGTCCAGACTCAGGGGAAACCTGGTCCAGAGTTACCTGAAAATATCTGTCCTCTGAAAGTCCACATCAACCTGACAGAGTCTGAGACGATCTGCAGAGCAGAACGAAGAAAATTCACAAATCCAGGTATGCAAAGGTTGAGACGTAAGACTGAAGAAGACTGGTCTGAAGTGTCTGAATACTTTTTAATAAATCTGTATTTGTGTCTTAAATCCTCCTTGTCTTTCCCATCATGGAGTACTGAGTGTAAACTGAAAACAGTGAAGGGTCTGAAGACTCTCTGAAGGGTCTGAAGACTTTATGAAGAAGTCTAAAGACTCTCTGAAGGATCTGACGACTTTGTGAAGGGTCTGGAAACTCTAGGAAGGGTCTGAAAACTCTCTTAAGGGTATAGAGACTTCATGAAGGGTTTTTTAGACTTTATGAAGGGTATGACGATTTTATAAAGGGTCTGGAGACTCTTTGAAGGGTCTGAAGACTTTATGAAGGGTATGAAGACTTTATGAAGGGTCTGAAGACACTCTCAAGGGTCCGAAGACACTCTGAAGGTTATGAAGACTCTCTGAAGGGTATGAAGACTTTATGAAGGGTCTGAAGACTCTTTGAAGGGTCTAAAGACTTCCTGGATGCTCTGTGTTTCAGGTCAGCTCTGCAGAGAAGTAACTGAATGTAGAAAGTCACAGTCTCATAGATGTGACAAGAGGAAAAGAAGCCAGAGGAAGTGAAGTGATTTTTCTTTAATGCAGATAGTGACAGAGAGGCTGGCTGCAGTAAACACCTCTCCTGCTCTGTCTGTATTTATCTATCTATGCTGTCGACTTCACAGTGGTCTGCAGTTCAGTAAAACACCTCAGGCTTTTACAGCAGCTACAAACACTGAATCAAAAGCTGAACTCTTCTGACTGAATCTTTTCTTCTTCACCTTCTTTCTTCTCCTGTCTCTTCTCCATTCACTCCTGTTTGTCTCCTACACACAAACTTTCCTCTCTGCTGCAGATTCAGGAGACTCAGAGCCTTCCTCCTCTTGCCTCTCCCTCGTTCTTCTTCCTCGTGTGTCATTCATCAAACAGGAGCATCAGCCCGGAGGAGCAGTTGACCTCATTTTAATGGAGGACATACGATCACTGTTTCCTCAGATAGTTTTACAGTTTACACAGTTTTAAAAAGTGCAGGTGAGGACTGTGGTGGAGAAAAGAAAGGTGATATAAAGCTGCAGAGGTTCCTACTACACTCATATTAAAATGTCTACACATTACACTATACTATAGCTAGTTACTATAGTTACTATTTTCACCTAGAGGATATGTTCAGCCAATCACAACAAGCTCCCTCACACATGGCAGCAGCTACATAGAAACATACAGTATCAACAGCAGGTCACCTTACTGCTTTTTACACCTGACAGGAGCAGCCAGCACTCAGGTATGTTCTCATAGACGTGTCCACCAAGGTGAACAGGTGCACAGGCTGTGACAGCAGTAACGGTAAAAGTTTCAGAGTCTTAATGTTTAACAGCAAAAACACACAGCTCTGAATAAACTATAATAAACAGTTTACCTTATATGGTCTCATCATCAGAAATGATCTGAACCAGTGAGCAGAACAAACACAGAAACTATTGTTACATCATTCTGTTGCTATGCAACACAAAGTCTGACAACTTCTTCAAAGTGTTAGTGATGTAACTGATGTTCATGAGTAGAGTAGCTGTGTTAAAATAACGCTGATAGAGTTGGTGATGAAGTGATGGAGGATGTGGGTCATCTCATTTGTTCAACAGCTCCTCTCTCATTCATTGTACTGTATCTACACTTCAGTAATGGATTACATCTGTTACACAACACGCTGCTGGATTAAAGACAACTACTCTCTCATGCACTGTATCTATGCTTCAGTAATGGATTATCTCTGATATATCAAAGACAGGTTCTCCTACCCAGGTTAATGAGAACAGGAAACATCTCCTCACAGACTGAGGAGGGAAAACACTGACACGTCAGTCTCTAAAGACCAACTCAAACAGAACAGCTGTTTCACTCTGATCTGTGGCTTTAGGTTTTAAACAAGCTCTGTTGTACATGTGACCACACCCAGCAGGGCTGTGCTGATACACATCATCATCATCATCATCATCATGATAATACACCATTCACATTCAATGTACTGACAATTGTTGTGCTTTCCCCAGTTTGAACTCTAGATTCTATCCTTTTCAGATCAGCATCAGAATAACAATAAAGAAACTGATCAACAGTTTGAATCTGTGAAACAAAGTTAAAACAAACTTCTACTTTACTTTGATCAGAACTGCCCCCTTAACAAAGTAGAAAACTGGGACCACAAATCATGTGACTCAACACCAGAGACTAAAGTCAACAGTGGCCTCATCTGATCATGACGCTGATCTTTAACCAGGATGGAGAGCTAACCTTAACCAGGTAGTTTTAGATTCCTAAACCAGACCAGACCAGACCATGATGGTGGCAGGTTCAGACACTAACATAGAAATCCAGATGTTTGTGTTTAAGTGTCAGACCCTGTAACATTCTGGATTTTCGTCATGTTTTCTGTTTTATTTTGTAGTGTTAACCTCTTGTGTCATTTCAGTTTCCTGTATTTTCCCAGCTTCCATCAACCACACCTGCGGCCACTCACTCACCTGCCCCTGATTACCCTAGTACCATCCCTGTCTATATACTTACCCACCAGCTCCTCATGCCTTTGCCAGATTGTCTTTGTTTCCCTGTGACCTGACCTTCTTGGATTTACTGTGTGTGTTCTCAGCGATTTTTGAACTTTGCCTGTTTCTTTTTGAACTCAGAGACTTTGCCTTTTTCCTGTCTGTTTTTGTTAGCCCTTTTAGATACCTTGTTTGTGTTTTGCTGAACATTAGTAAAGACAGTGATTTTTATTTGGAACCTCACTCAGTTTCCTGTGTATTTTCTCTGCACCTGAGTCCAAGCCTTACCAGAGTTGTTACAGACTCACAATGAACTAAACCTGTACTTTGTGTTATATGACACTATATTCATTGTTACTGTGATCTGATCCTCTACAAGAAAAGCAGTGAATCATATGGATTTATAAGAGACCTGAGGTAAGTGTAGTTGGTCATGTGGTTTTAAATGAACATCAGCAAAAGAGAGGACTTCAGGACTCAATGAACACAGCTCAGACACAGACCAGTATGAGAGTACGGCATCCAGGAGCAAAATCCCCAGACCACCAAGACGAGAGAAATGATCCTTGAGACTGACAGACCAGTGAGCAGCTGGTTTTCTCTTTACTTGTTAACTTCTCAAAGGTCATCTTTGATTTCCATTGACGAGTTATAAAGAGACCTCTAATCATGTCGTACAGAACCAGGTGTCCATGTCTTCCTCCTCCTCTTCCTCCCTGTGCTGTAAATACCCTGTGAGTAAGGTTTTCAGCTGTGTCTCCAGGTCCCAGCAGAGACCGCGTGGGAGTGGAGCTGACAGTTTGATCCTCACTGCCCACACTGACTCCACTCTCAAATCTTTAACTGTTTTTTTCTACAACTCTGGACTTTAACTAAGGACCAGCACAGTCACCACGGCTGAACTGGTTCTCTGTGAGCTAGGTAACACCCACAATCTGACCCACAATAACAGAAATCAGAGTCACACAAACACAGACACACAACCCACTAGTCAGGACCCAGCTCTGACACCACCACCCTGACTGATGGTTGTAGTTCTGTCTGCTCAGATCCGGTCCCTGTCTCTACCCTGGACCTGGTCTTAGCTCCCCTCACCCCACCATCAGTCCAGGCTCATGCTGCTGTCGTTCCCTCCACCCATTCTGAACCCCAGATGCAGCTTGATCCTTTATTCTACTCCGGTCCTCCTGTCCTTTCTCGCCAGCCTAGTTTAACAGTTAAAGCATAATCATCAATATAGACTTTTATTTTTAATAAGTGTTTGTCATGGTTAAGAACTTCCTAGTTTGCAAAGCTCATTTCCTGTTAGTCATTTGAGGAAGCTGGCTGAGTCACATGCTTTCCACATACACTCTGATCTACACTGTTAATAACACAGAGACAGTGTCTTCACTAAATAATTTCATAGTTGTACTTAAGTTAATGTTAAGTACATTATTTACATACAAGTCTTTGATGCTTTTGTAATTAAAAAAGTTTATTATAGTGTATTAAATTACATATTTAATACATTTAGTAATAACATAACAGTTTCTGCTGTGTCTGTGTGAGATGGTGTGAAGAGCCACAGTCAACAGCACGTAAAGCTAACGCTAACTAGGCCTCAACTCATCATGTTATAACCACGAGTTTAGTGTACACTGCAGAAAAGAACACAGAATCATGATGACCTTTACAGAGCTCATACTCCACATCTCAGGGACTAATTACTGTGAAATATATGAAATCAAATGAAAATCAAACAGTCTTACTTGTTCTCATGACTCAGTATATTATTTTACTAAGTCTAATCAATTATGAATCAAAAGAGCAGAACGCCTGGATGGTGACTTCATTTAAAAGTGAAGAGTCAAGTTTCTAAAGCAACAAGCTCTTTGAGTTTCAATTTATCTGATCATTTATAAATAGGTTTTTGTGTCCCTGAAGACTGAGACAAAACTGTGAACTTCAAACATCAGAGCTGAGTCGTCTGTCAGGTGTCAAATAAATCACCTGATTAACCCTGTAATTAAATAAAGGAACATTAAAGCCTAACTTCTTCAGACCCATCAGCTCTGAACAGTCACCTGAACTCATCACACCTTCAGCAGCAGCTCACAGCACAGTTAACTCTGCTGCACACACACACACTGGTGTAAGCACACAATCAATACACTTAGCGACACACACACATGCAAACACTCAAACACAACAGTACGTGCATCGTGCTGCAACACTGAGACACATGAGGGAAACTAATCTATGTGTTTGTTTCCTAACACTCTCAGATTCATCATGTGTGCTAGTGTTTCTGTTCATGTGAAGCTAGTTTGAGTGAATCCAATGTGTTTGGAGATTCATTCTCCTCTCAGTCAGTCACAGACCTTTATTTGGATGGTACAGTGAACAGTGAATCTGCAGCCATGCTAGGCCTTAAAGTTCAACTCTGATGAGAATTAAGTCCAGTTCTCTGAGCATCATGGTTCCTTGTTTTCACATGTGGCTGTTGACTCTGCAGCAGGTAAAGATTTCATCATTAACCTCTCTGAAAGCTGAGGTGGATGACGGACACTGGTAAGAATATGTTCTTCACCCATCTGAGGAGGGGACCAGACTGGGACCTCCCAAACCTGGGCAGCATCACCTTGTTCGGGCAAAAAGGACAAACTGTAGCTCCCTTTAGGAGTTCTTCAATCCCCATGAAAGGGAGCTGCTGTATAGAGACTCTTCAGAGTCTCAATGCAGGTCCAGTGACCAGGCCGAGTTATGGCTGCCTCACAGCATGTTTGGTGTATCAGGGCTCAGCTGCTTTTTAAGATTTACTACAAGAGAGTCAAAGGGAAGGAGAAACTCAATGGAAGATTGAGTCTAAGCCAGTCCGGTCTATTTACTATATCCTTTCCTCTTCAAGGTGAGAACATGAGGTGCGTGTTCTTGTCTTTACAGTAGAATAAAAACAGAGCTGCAGGTGCTAAGGTAAATACAGGAGCTGAGGTTATTTCCTCTACAGACAGAACAGCATCATCATATTATTCCCACACATAAAGAAATGTAATTCTTCACAGTTGGTGTGTGAGACTTTAACACAGAAGAGGAAAGCTCAGACACCACAGATCTGTTTTAATTAGAGCCAGTCTCTGCTGCTCCTGCTGAGGATGTGTTTGGCCTCACATTAATAACCAAACACATGGATTCATCTCCTCAGTCTGGAGCTGAACAAGAGACAAACTGGACAGAAGCTGAATATAGCCCTGTTCAGAAATGTGATCCATAACATTACTGGTTTCATTCATCTGTTTAAGTAATGACTTCTAACCATGGCTCCCCATTAAAGAGCTGTTCGACGTCAAAGAACCAGAATGAATAGAACTGCAATGCCCATAGGATCTGACACAAAGGTCTAATGGTCTTTCCTCCTGCTCAACACTGCTCCAGCTGCTCCAGCTGCTGGACAGCTGCAGATTAATGACACTGTGAGAGAAGAGTTCCTACTGCAGACACATATTAAAACTTATAGTGGAGTCAGTGAACTTCAGCCAGACCACAGCTGCCACTGAGGAGGACGGAGATCACAGAGCCCTAGACAGGTTTAATTTATGAATTTAGACTGGACTTCGGTAAGTGTTTTATCTTCATTTAATATCACTCAGATGTTTATTTTGAAAATAAACAATAACACTGTATTTTACAGGTGTTATAATCTGCTGATGTCTGAAGAAACTCTAGTTTTAACAATTGACCAATAAATCAGTCACTTCCTGTTCTTCACCTGTTACTGTGTTAATGATCACTGACGGTCAGGATGTCTCTTTTACCTGATCATTATAACCCGGTTTTATTTGTGTATCTGTGTGTATTAACCATCCGTGAAGGCTTCATGGAGACTGGAAAAGCTCAGAGCTTTCACCCTGCAGGTGATTGGACAAACCATCTGTATATCACAGTCTAACTTCAACCGATCAGAATCTGAATCCCTCCTATGTTTTTTCTGTTGGTGAATCAGACTCTTGGTGAAGAGGTGGTGAATGTTTTCATGCTCCCCTGTCAGTGAAGAAAAACGCTATAGCAGCTTCTACACTGAGCTCACACCTAAAACATACCCCTACCTGCCAATAGCCCCTCCCTCAGAGGAAGCTGATTGGTCCAGGCGGTTCAACTACAAGACAATAGCTGGGAGTTTTGAAGAATCCATGTCTCAAAAGGTTACAGTACTGACCACATTTTATACTGTGTGTTCCTCTCTCACTGGTGATGATGATGAAGACTGTCAACTTTCTACATCTTCTGAAGAGAAGGCTGTCAGTTTGAGATCGATCCACTGCTCTGCATGTGTTCTAACTGTCTGAGGTCAGTTGACAGTCATGTGCAGTGAGACGGCTGCACAGACATCAGTCTTTACAAATGTGATTTATTTGTTGTTGTGAGGTTAATGTAAAACTTCCTTGTTCATATTATTTCATGTTGTTACATTATATTGCATTCAACAAAGGTGTGTTTTTCTACCAGGTGTTTTTTCATCATTTTCTAGTTTGTTGAAAGTTGTATTCTACAGTTTCTTCAATACAGGATAAAGCACATACATATTATATGGTGTAATACTTTTCCTAGTTATCTTGAGAAACTACAGATTCTACAGAGAGCCATACATGCAACATCATGGTCACAGTAAATGCTCCCACTGACCATCTTTGAAGCTCACTGAAAGTAACATCTGTCACAAATCTTGTATGATGTAGAAAGTTGTAGAAAGGTAAATGAATCTGTGACCTTACTGTAGTTAACCTTCTCTCACACACAAGACCAGAAAAAAGATTCTTATAAAGGGTGAGAGACATAAGCTTAACTGTAGAGATGTAGTGTGGTGTGAAGGAGTCCACAGTCTTTTTTTAAAAACAATAGATTTTACTTAAACATGTTTAAACTGAAAGACTGGGGTCTTCACAACTGGTTCCTCTACTGTGCTATTATTTTATTTACCCATATTTTCTAATTGTGTGTCTTACCTATTGAATTAATGTTTGGACTGATGAGACAGATGTTTTTGGACCATTTAGTTTTTCTTTTAAGAGTTTTAGGTTTTAGGTATTTGTACATACAGTGACCAGGCAACTGGGTTTGTTGTTGTTGTGTTTTTAGTTGAACAACATCATCATCTACATTTACTGATCAGGTAGATGTTGGTGAGGGACATCACTGAAGCTTCAGTACAATAGGAGACCTTAGTGTCTTAACTACATCTATTTAATAAGTGAAGAAGATCAGGTAAAGAAGTGAAGATGTGATCTGTGAGAGATTACACTTTCACTACATTTTCTTCCTCTGACTCATGTTTACATTCAACTGTCTTCTCTGTCTGTGACACTGTGTCAACTGTAATATGAACCGTGTGTTTATGGCGCGGTTAGTTTCCCTGGTGCCTCAGAGCCAAACAAAGAGCACAAACATCTAACTACCAACCTGCAGGGAGAGACGGACAGAGCAGAAGTCCTGGAGGACGGAGCAGAAGAGAGTCCACACACACACACACACACACACACACACACACACTCTTTAATTAGCTTTGTTCCAAATTTGGAAAAAGTGTTTTCTGCTCTGTCTCTTTTTCTTCTTCTCTTACAGTGACACAGAACCATGACCTTTTCCCTCCTCCCTCCTTCACCCCCCCTTTCCCCGGCCTCTCCTCCTCCCACTCACCTCCTGCAGACGCTGGATGTGTTCTCTGCAGGTCTCTAAGTCACTGTCACCAGGAACCACAATCAGACCCAGAGGAATGGCTGCAGACACAGAGAAACAGGACAATTATCCTGCAGCACTATCACATTCACACTGTTCAGATCCAGACCTCAGGACCTGAGAGTCCTGCTGGTCCTGGTTCTGCTCATCTAACAATGAACTGATGGAGAAACAACACCAGCTGAACATCTGGCTACAGCTGCATCACTTTGAGGATGATGCTGTAAATGATGGTTCAGTATTTCCTCTGTGTGAAGGACAGACTGCTCTGTGTGTGTATGATCCACTGAGCTACATCAGTCCACGAGTCCAGAGCCAGACCCCAGAGCCAGAATACAGAGCCGGGTGGATGCTGGTGTCTGTTATCTGATAAACTGATCCTGACCCAGTGGCTCATCATCAGTGAGTCTGCTCCCTGAGGAGATGCAGGCCGGACGCCCACTGCACCAACACAATACTGCTGACTGAACATCACATGGCTCCTAGTGCTGGAGGAGCAGCTCCTGAACCCACATACACATTTTATCTATCTAAACACCTCTGATTTATCTAAATACCTGATTTATCCTTGATTTATCTGAATTATTCAAGTATAAGAGAAGAGTGTGTTCACTGGTGGGGGTTATGAACCAGGACCATTTTCATACCATCAACACATCACTTCAAAGAGTGTGTCTGAGCATGCTCCTGTTTTAACTGCTCCTGTTTCATGTGGCAGCTTATTGGCTGTTGTGTCTGGTGATGTCATGTACAGGTGTGTTTGTAAAGACAAGACAACATGAGGAACAATGAAATATTTCCAAAGACACTGTACACATAATGTGATCTTTGAATATGATATTATAGTTGATGTGTTAGTGAAGCAGCAACAGATGAAAGAGTGTTAATATGACAATTATTCTCTGCTCCTAGATTCTCAGACAATAAGATTTGGAGAGATTTGGGCTGTGTGTATGACAGCTGAAAACCTATTTATTTAATTAGGCTTTTAATTTATACTCTCACATGTTACTATTCTTTCTGGTTTCTGTTTTTATTATCATTTACATATTTATTCATCCACTGTCTTTATATTGTCTAATGTCATTGTTGTTCTATTTGCCCTTGTTTTATTATTTCATTTTAATTGTAAAGCACTTTGAACTACATCTCAATAAAAACAGCTCTATAAATAAAGTTTATGATATCATTATCATTATTATTAGTAGTAGTAATAGTATCATTATTACACTTGTATCCAATAAATCTCCCTTTGAGAACCAAAGCACACAAATGTCTTGATTCTGGTATATTAAAGGCGAAACCAGTAAAACTGTTAAACCTATAGTTGGTGCTTGGATCAAGAATATGTCTCAATGTATGTCCATTAAGTGAATAACATTTACCTTGAAAAACAAACTGGATGCAGACGAGGAAATCTAGAACTCATTTATTGATTTTATACCATATGGAGATACAGGAGTGTTTCTACAGGAGGAGAAGTCAGGATAAGATACTGACAGAATTAAAGAAGTGGTAAAAGACCAGACGGGATAGAAGCATGTTTATGTTGTTTAAGTTTATCTTTACTTTTTATACTGTTTTCACGTGATGCTTTTTATCTTTATTTCTTATTCCTCTTTTATGCACATTGAATTACCTCAGCGTATGATAATGTGCAATACAAATAAATTTGTCTTGTCTTGTTAGAGGTACCGTTGAATTGTGATTATGTTTTTTGTGCAATATTTTGATAATAATGTGATGTCTGTATAATCATATAAACACCTCATTGGGTAACGTTACACAGTCTACATTCTGTAACTTGATCAGTTTGAATAAAACTTGAACATTAAACCTTCATGATGAGGATTTATTATATTATATATGTTGTATCAGACTGCAGCAGGTGTTCCTAATTCCTAAATTCATCTTCACTTCACTGTTTTCATATCGATGATATATCAGCTGACTTATCTGAAGAAGCTGCTTCATCATCAGAGATAATGACTGTGGATCTCTTTATGGTTGATGGACTAATCACCTGTTATCTGAGCAGTGAACTGTCAATACTCTTTCAGATGATATATATGATATAACTCCTGTACATATGAAACAGCGTTTGTCTTCCTCCATGTTGGAACACAGCGGCTCACACGGAGAAACGGCGTTGAGATGATGTAACCGCTGCGCCTCGGGGTGTCAGACATATTTTTACCATCTCCCTGAGTGTGACGCATCCACAAGTTGAGAGCAGTGATTGATTTGCATAACGAGGAAACAAGTCAAACTTCAAAGAGAGAGAACAAAGGACGAGGTAGACGAAGATGAAGATCATTTAGAAAAACTCTTCTGGATTACAAACATGTGATTATGAATTATTGATATGGATTAAATATATATCCATACATACATACACATCTAAAGTCTCAGTTTATATAAATGATGATAGAACAAAGAGAAATATGTCTACATTTAGACCAACACAAGGAGTTTACAGTAACATAAAACCTGCTTTTACTGTGAAAGGGAACAGCACCACCATGAGGTCAAACTGTAAACTTACTGACTGTTGCTAATGAGGCAGAGATCCGCAGCTGTGTGTGTGTGTGTGTGTGTGTGTGTGTGTGTGTGTGTGTGTGTGTGTGTGTGTGTGTGTGTGTGTGTGTGTGTGTGTGCATGCGTGTGTGTGTGTGTTGAAAATAATCTTGTTGACCTTCATGCTGCTGCTCCACCTACTAATCACAGAACAGGTTTATTCCCACTTCAGGATGAAGACGGTGATGAAGATGAAGATGAAGATGCTGCTGCCACTCAGCTGCATCCACCTGCAGCTTCGCAACCTGTTCATTTCTGTTGTAGAAACCTTTACCTCACACTGACAGACAGCAGCTAACAGGAAGTGTGTTCTAACACATCCACAACAAAAGAGGAGTGAAGACCTGATGAAGACTGAGCATGAAAGCTCCACGCACTGATCAGCTGATCCACTTTCACTATAAATCACCAGCTCTACACTGTTGTGTTGCTTTCACTCTTCATCATTCTCCTCATTTCCTTGTTATGAATTAAAACATTTAAACTGTGATTACTAGTCCACTCACTTCCTGGTTTACAAACAGCTGTCTGTCATGATGAACAAACCTAATAAAATGTTTTTGTTTGTTTACACTCAGAGAAGCTCTTTGTGTGTGTGTGTGTGTGTGTGTGTGTGTGTGTGTGTGTGTGTGTGTGTGTGTTTGGTTCCTTACATGCTTGCCGTAGTTTGTCCTTGTCATAATGCAGAGCCTCGTAGTCCGTCATACTGATTCTGCTCACTCTGATCCTGAGTCTCTCTGGTACTGGCTGCTGACTGAGATACAGAACACACCAAACCAGTATTAACAGACAGAACCAGACCAGTATGAACATACAGGACCAGACCAGTATTAAGACAGGACCACAGCAGTACTAACAGACAGGACCAGACCAGTATTAACAGAAAGGACCAGACCAGTATTAACAGAAATGACCAGACCAGTATTAAGACAGGACCAGACCAGTATTGACAGAAAGGACCAGACCAGTATTAAGAGAAAGGACCAGACCAGTATTAAGACAGGATCAAACCAGTATTAACAAAAAGGATCAGACTAGTATTAAGAGTCAGGACCAGACCAGTATTAACAAAAAGGACAAGACTAGTATTAATAGATGGGTCCAGACCAGTATTAACAGTCAGGACCAGACCAGTATTAACAGTCAGGACCAGACCAGTATTAACAGACAGGATCAGACCAGGACCAGACCAGTATTAACAGACAGGACCAGACCAGGATTAAGACACGTCCAGACCAGGATTAAGACACGTCCAGACCAGGATTAAGACACGTCCAGACCAGTATTAACAGACAGGTCAAGAACAGTATTAACAGACAGAACCAGACCAGGATTAACAGTCAGGACCAGACCAGTATTAACAGGCAGGAGCAGACAAGTGTTAAAAGGATTAACTGACTAGGGCTGTCACTTTTTCAAAAAATCTATATCGAACGAATTTGAAATTACCCCCAATTGGTACGAATTAATTCGAATGCACTACCTTCCCCTCCGTACTCACGCCCACTACACCAAAACATGTCATTATTTTTGTTACTTTATTACCATTCTTCCAGCAATAAAATGTTAAATTTTTAACAGCTGTATTAACTCATCGTTTTCTTTATGCCTGTCACTTCTACCTTGCTCTCAATAAAACATTTTACAAAAATGTGCCCCACTTTTCATTCAGTGAAACTCATAGTCAAAGTGCTACAGTAACATAGAACACAGAGTAGGACAGAAAACAGGAGGGCGCTCCGACACCTTTGAGCTAAAATTGTAGCAATGTCAAACATGGAACCGATAGCCAAGCCAAACGGCCCAACCTAATATCTAATTTTATTTGCCGGAAACACAAGTCTATCAACATGATCCAGATCAAGTTAAGCTCTCTTTTTATTAACAAGATTACCTGCTGATGGTCTGATGCGCTTATAGAAACTGCAGCCTACATTTCAAACAGGTCCTTACAGCTCGAATATAAACTTTTCACCCCACACTCAAACGAATATTCGAATTTCAAATAAAAAGTGACAGCCCTAAAATAGACAGGTCTAGACCAGGATTAACCGACAGGAGCAGGCCAGGATTAAGACACATCCAGACCAGGATTACAACAGGTCCAGACCAGTATTAACAGACAGGACCAGACCAGGATTAAGACAAGTCCAGACCAGGATTGACAAACAGGACCAGACCAGGAGCAGACCATGATTAACAGACAGGACCAGACGGGGACCAGACCAGATTAACAGACAGGACCAGACCAGGATTAAGACAGGTCCAGACCAGTATTATCAGACAGGACCAGACCAGGACCAGACCAGGATTAACAGACAGGATCAGACCAGGATTAACAAACAGGAACAGACCAGGAGCAGACCATGATTAAGACAGGTTCAGACCAGTATTAACGAACAGGACTAGACCAGGACCAGAACCAGGTGTGTTTGACTCACTCATTGAGGTGTGGTAGTGAAGTCCGTCGTTTGGTTTTCTGGATCATGTTGGCCTGGTTTCTGAGGCTGATGTGGATCACAGAGGGAGCCAGTCTGCATGGTTCACCATCCACCTGACAGAGATACAAGTCCACCAATCAATCAATCAATCAATCAATCAATCAATATGTTATACTTATTCATCATCAGTGAAAGTTTACCTGGACTGGGAGAGGTTTTGTGGTGGTCAGAGTGACTTCTCTGCACTGGTTCAGCCTCTCACCATGACCTCCAACCTGGAGAGTGGCCTACACACACACACACACACACACACACACACACACACACACACACACACACACACACACACACACACACACACACACACACACTGTGTGTTACAGGTTATTGGTTTTTAAGGACCATTAAGGACCCCTCCCTACCCTAGTTACCATGGTTACCATGGTTACCATGGTTACCAGGTCACAGTAAGAGCTGCGTACCAGAGAAGTCATAGTAAATCCAATGACCTCGATGTATCCATCATCATGACGCTGAGGCTCAAAGTCATGATGTTCACTGGGGTTTCCCCAAGGTGTGGTTCCTGCACAATATCTGAACACAACACAGAGACAAAACACATTACAACTGTCAGTACCTGAACACAACAGACACACAAAATCACTTTCAGTACCTGAAGTACACAACACACAGACAACACATCATCATCCCTGTTAGTACCTGAAGTACAGAAAAATATACACAACATCACTGCAACTACCTGAACACAACAGACACACAACACAACTGTCATTACCTGAATTACACACCAGACACACAACACATCAACATCATTGTTAGTACCGAAGTACACAACAGACACAAAACACATCATCATCACTGTAGGTACCTGAAGTACACAACAGACACACAACATCACTGTCAGTACCTGAATTACACAACAAACACACAACCCATCATCATCACTGTCAGTACCTGAATTACACAACAAACATACAACACATAACCATCACTGTCAGCACCAAAGTACACAACAAACACACAACAAATCATCATCACTTTCGGTACCCGAAGTACGCAACAGACACACACACATCATCAGAACCGTAAGTTATGACCTTTGACTTTTATATTCATAATAGCATAATATTAAAGATCATCTGTCTTTAAAGATTTGGAAGATTTGCTCTGAGTTTTATTGGTTTTATTTTGTTTTTTTCACTACAGAACTATGATCACATTTAGGTTCTCCTGTTCACTCACTAACTCTTCCACTCTAAACTGGGTCCAGCTGTTTTAACATTGACCAAAGTGACAGGAAAAGTCAGGCCCTCATCCTCATAGTGTTGTTGGATGGTTCCCCAGTTAACAGAACATAACTTCAGGTTCTACTACAGCAGAGTTTAATTTAGACCCTTGTTCCCCTGGAGGAAGAGAACAACCAGTGACACACTGTACTTTAGTGTGTTAGTGTTAACATTGACATGGTAGAAGGTAGATTTACCTGGGGATGTTGAGGAAGACCAGACACTGCAGCTTCAAGTCCTGAACCTTTGACGTTAAATCAGTCCCATCACACTGGAGACAGACAGAGAGAGGGACAGAGACAATGAGAGAGACAGAAATATAAATAAATAAAACATGGGATAAACTCCCAATAGAAGCCCTCCGCAATGAATTCTGCTGAAGAACTCTTATGTAATGGGACGTGGACAAATTAAACCAAAATTGGTACATCTCCACTGTCAGAGACACAAGCAGAGACAGATCCTGAACTAACACTGACTCAGTGAGCAACACAAAGAAACAGGATGGACAGAGAGGAGCGAGTGTGGGGGTCACTGCTCAACAGGGAGGTAGAGACACAGAGACAGAGAGACAGAAACAGAGTGAGGGAGTGACTCAGTGTTTTTACATAAATGACAGTTTGATTGACAGCTACTCACCACCACCTTGATGTGCTTCGACAGGTCTTTGGAGCTTCCCATCAGGAAGTCTGAGAATGCTGTCTGTATGAGAGAGAGAGAGAGAGAGACAGAGAGAGAGAGAGAGAGAGAGAGACAGGTGAGCAGGACTCTCTAACAGGTGCCACAGTTGGATGTAGACAGTTCTCTGTCTACAGTCTCCACCTCTACAGTCATCAGTGGGTTGTGTATCTGTCACCATGTTTCTGTACAACAGTGTTTACCACACAGAGATCTGAACATCAGATAGTAGTGATATACTGTAAAGCAGCTGGTGTTCTTCAGACTTATACTAGAAAGAACAACTGAGAAAATTTCAGTGACACTGAGACTGAAGATCTTCACACTTCTTACATAGTTTTTTAATATGTTAATATTAATATGTTAAATAATAAACTCATACAAAGCCAAGAGCAACTAATAACCCTGTGTAAATGAAGACATTACAGCTGTTCACCTCCATCACCCAACACTGACTAACGTTTGAATTCACTGCATACATTAACTCTCATGTACTGTGGTGAGAAGTTGTTTGTACAGCAGTCATTTCAATCATACTGTAGACTGTAAATAAAGATGAACGTAGCCCCCATGATGCCACCCAGTTTTAAAGCTGCTCCGTCGTGACCATCTTGGCAGTGTGCGACTCCTCCTAACTCCCGGTTAATCCAAATATGGACAAAGAGGTGCGGCAAGTGGAGCTGAGACTTCAGTCCATTTCAGTTTATAACAATATGAACCTGTTAACATCATTAGCACAGCTGAGGTGTCTAGCTAGAAAGCTAACCCAAGCCTAATTCAGCTGTTGGCTAGCCAGGTAACAAGCTATGTTAACAGCCCAGGTATAATTAGTGCAGACATTGATAACTGCTAACCTGTAACCTGTAAAAACAGGAGCTCAGTCTTCCTCGTGTTCTGTTAATCAGTTAACAAGTCAAGTTATCTGTCTGATATTTACATGAAGAACCACAAACACAGAGAACTCAGTTCACTGACTCAATCACCTGAGGAGACACACCTGTGACAACACTCACTTGGCACTGAAAGAAGCCATTATACATAACTTTAAGCCTTAATAATATGTAAACAGGTGAGTTATATAAACATTCACCCCCCCTGGTACAGTTATCATGAAGGAGGAAATTAGCTATAGGGACCAAAACCATTTTTTGTTTTTTGTAAGTTGGACATTTTCACATTGTCTATGGGGATTTACTCACTGGTGGAGCCAGACTCTAGTGGTCATTAGAGGAACTGCATGTTTAGGTTCTTCAGCGTTGGCTTCATTTTTCAGTCTGGAGGTTGATGCTTGATTTGAACCTGTCCTGTCATTCAACATTTTAGCTTCATCGGGTCTTTCTCAGATGACTCAGGTGATGTTTACCACCCAGAGGACATTCACAGGCCAGGACTACTAAAGGCAAAAGCTGCCTTCATTCATCCAACATTAACCAACTCTTCAACATCATCTGGAGGAAACTGTAGATTGAGTGAAGACATTTATAACTGAATAATGTTAATAATAAAACACTTTAACATGGAGGTGCACTCACTCCAGCATAGAACATCTTATTCCTGAAGCGACTGTTGAACTTCTCTGGGTTGGCCTCTGAAATACACACAGACAGTGAAGTCAACAGTTTATATAATGTTCATACAGTCTTCACCCATCAAAAACATCTGTTTTCTATTGATTATTGATGTGAATTTACCTCTTGATTCATGGAACTCTAGAGTCACGTGGGCATCGAATCCAAGACTGAAGTAATTATTGAAAACATCTAGAGGAAGCTGAGAGCACACACAAACATACACACACACACACACGCACAGACACAGTGAGCAGTGACATCTCATCTTGTTTTAAAAACCTGTGCTTTGCTGGTGACTGGTGGTTGGTTTGTGTTACTGCAGCTTCATTACGTCACTGGTCATAACATGTTTTTATCTATGGAGCAACCTCCACTCTCATTTTGAAGGGTTAAAGATGAAGAGGATATGATGTAAACATGTGTATGTTCACTGACCTTATCAGTCTGTTGTTCATCTAGTTCAGCCCCTGCACTGTGGTTTGGTTCAACCTGTAGATTCCACCTGTCCAGCTGGACGACAGCTCCATCCTCCACGTGGGACAGGATCTTCGAAAGAGGTTCGTCTGTGTAACCCTGTAACAGTTATATCACACAATGCCTTCAATCAGATTACAACTGCAGGTAACTGACTTCAGGTATGTGTGGGTTGTATTGGTCAGTTTCTGTACCCACCCCGCCCCAGTTGAGGGTCCTGGCAAGGTCATTTCCTGTCCCAAGTGGTAACACGGCAACAGGAGGCTGAGGGTTTAACGCCTGCTCATCAAGACAAGACAGGATCCAGCCCACCTGGAACAACAGACACACACAGAGTGAAGACTGAGTCCTCCATCAGGTCTGTCTCAAACAGGAACTCAGCTGAATCAGACAACATCACATCCCTCTCTTTCATTGGAGCTGTCTATTAGTGTGTGTGTGTGTGTGTGTGTGTGTGTGTGTGTGTGTGTGTGTTAGTCCTCACAGTGCCGTCTCCTCCACAGGCCAGGATCCTCAGGTTGTGGACTTTGCGATACAGCTCCAGGCTGGAAGATATACACTGGTTAATAGTCAGTTCAGACATGTTTACTGGTATGTGTGTGTGTGTGTGTGTGTGTGTGTGGGTGTGTGTGTGTGTGTGTGTGTGTGTGTGTGTGTGTGTGTGTGTGTGTGTGAGAGAGACTTACCCCTCCTTTGGTCCTCCCCGGCTCAGGTCAAACACCTGTCTTGGGTTCAGATACCACATGAAGGACTGCAGGATCTTGGTCCCCTGTCAGGGAGACAAACAGGACACTGGAGGACTAGAGACTGAACAAACCCAGAATCTACTACACTGGGACTGGTTCACTGACTGTTTAGCTGAACTGGCTGACAAGCTGCTTGTGACTAGTTGACTAGTTGTTACCTGGTTTCCTCCGCTCTTGGGGTTGACGAACACCAGCAGCGGTTTCATCAGTGGTGAGGGGATGGGTCGGATTATAAACGGCTTCCACTGCCGTCCTTCCTGTATGAGAAGAAGAAGATCTCAGTCTATTGTCCATCCAGACCACCTACCCTGGGACTGGAGGACTGGAGTCCCTTGACCTGGGTTTCCAGTCCTCTAACCTGGGACTCCAGTCCCCTGATTTGGGACTCCAGTCCTCTGACTGGGACTGGAGGACTGGAGTTCCCTGACATGGGACCGGGGCATCAGCTGTTGAACAGTGACATCAGCCTCAGTGACTATGAGCAGAAGAAGTAGAAACATGGATTCATGTGAACCAACAAGAACTTTAAAAGGCGGTGGTATGTGTTTTTTCTGTTTGCTGACTTCCTACACAGCAGAGCATCACTCCTCTCTCCTCAACTGTAGACAACTGTAGAGTGACAACAGCCTCATCAGTCTGACAAATGATTAACACAACTACACTGCTGTGGCAATGTGTAGATGTGACCTGTTCTATCATAAAAACACATAACAGATAAAATCCATCTGTGCTGCCACGTGAATACAATACATTATTCCCATTGATCTGTGACTGCATTAAAACTGATGTGAGGTATGAATGAAGGTGATAAAGAAACAGACAAAGCAGATCACTGTCAGGAGAGTATTGCACATCTGTCCATGTGAACCTGTACCATGTGACCACAGCTGTCACAGACAGACAGATTACAGTGCAAGACTGACCTCTGCTCCTTTCTTACTGCTCTTCCTCTTGAATGACGTCCTCTTCTTCTTCTTACTGGACTTCATAGAAGACTGTCAGAGACACAACACACACAGAGACAGGCTGCATTGTGATTTCATGATGATGTAATAATAATGTTTCCCTTTCTTCAAACAAATGTATGAGACATTCATATCAACATCCATATTCACTATTATCATCAACACATTTCCATGTAGGAGACGTAGCAGCAGAGTCACCACCTCAGCTCAGTCTGTCACCTTGAGGACAAAAACTGTAAATCAGTGAAATGAAAACAATGTAAAGAAAAATATTTGCCTTTAAATCTCAACAGATGTAAATGTTATTCTTGTTTTATTTCTGAAACATGTACATTGTATGTAACAACATTAACAATGAAACTGATTGACAGGACTGCTGTGAAGGTTCACAGGTTCCTACATGTAAAACACGCAGTGAGTCCAGTCTCTGATCCAGGTTAAGAGTGACTGACAACAGTGTTACCTGATGGCGTCGGACCCGGACGATCCATGTGGGTGGGACTATGAGGGCAGCGTGAGCTCCAATTGGACAAGGCTCCTCAATCTGCTGCAGCATGAAGCAGGAAACCTTGTTGTGGTACTGAAGGAATACAAGAAATACAGCAGCTTAAAGCACTGATGCACTGTCTTCTGGTAGTGCATCTTCAGTGGACTGGTTGTCTTTTCCCAGTGTGTATCAATATCAAACTCACAGCCTGTTTGCACCAGGAGCAGCTGATGGCTACGATCTCTTTACTGTGGAAGGCAAACTTCTGCTGGAAGCCCTGCACAGAGAGATGAGGATAAAGGTTTTAATCCACTTCACTGCTACTGAAGAATTCAATTACATCACTGGTTCAGGTTAAAGGGTAAAAACTGTACTGTACTAATGTTAAAGAGGAACTATTATGGCCATTTGTAGTGTTAATCATTTAATTCTTGGTTTCGACTAAAATAGATTTACATGCTTTAATGTTCTGAAAAGACATTATTTTTCTTCTTCTGTACATTTTATACTGTACTCTATTCACCCTCTGAAACGCTGTCAAACAAACAGTTGTGGCAGCTTCGGTTCTGCCTTATCGTTTTGAGCAAGGGTCCGATCCTGAACCAGAAGATGACAGAACCGATCCACCTTCACAAGTTGAGCAGAAAACAAGCATACCCACTGTCAGGCAGCGGAGGGAGGAAGAGGCAGAAATATGGAGAGTGCTGCAAATCAAAACACTGGACAGTCTGCAAAGACTTCGGATGACAATATTCATAACTTTTATGTGTGGACACTTCCGGACTAAAGGAAAAAAAATAATGGAGGAACAGACAGATAGTGGACAGGTAGGGAGTCTCCACCGCTTCACCTCCTGCTTGTTTACATGGTGGTAAATCTGAATTAATTAAACTTTAGTGTGCATAGCTACTGAAAAATGAACTTGGCGGTTAAATTATGGATAATTTATCAGAGCTAACGAGGTACAGCATGTCAATACTGACAAATGTTTAAGTGATCAGGTCGTGGTAAATCAATAGGACCAGGAAGTATTGTCTGGACCCCCAACAAGGCATTTCATACAAAGGAGAAAATTTGGGTTTTTACCCTGACAGAGTTCCTTTGGTGTAAACTTTGATCCTTCTGACTCTGGAGACCATTTACATGCACAAAAACCTATATAACATGTACAGTAAGGGAAAACTCAGAAAAGCATAATAGGTCCCCTTTAAAACAACTCAATGTATAACAAAACAATTAAATTGACTCTTAGAAAATGACTTTGTTATAAAAAAGATTCAGAATCTCCACTCACCTTCCCACACTGTTTACATTTGCCCTCTTGTCGTCTGCGATGAACCCAGTGATGACGCACCACAACGGGCTGAACATAGACAATACACAACACAACAGGTGAGTTTTATATCATTGAACCCATGACCATATCTGGATATGAACAACATGAGAACTATGAGACAAACTGATAGTTAGGAGGAGAAGAAGAAGAAGAAGGGGACAAAGTAGGAGAAGGAGAAGAAGAAGAAGGAAGAAGAAGGAGACGAAATAGGAGAAGAAGAAGAAGGAGACTAAGGGGGAGGAGAGAGAAGAAGAAGTAGACAAAGGAGAAGAAGAAGAAGGAAGAAGACGGAGACAAAGGAGGAGAAGGAAGAAGAAGAAGGAGAAGAAGATGGAGAAGAGGAAGACAAAGGTCCAGAACTCACTTCACGAATGTTCCTAGAGCTTGATTCTCTGAAAGAAGGTTTGCACCTGAAGTTAATCTGAGGAGAAGAAGAGCAGACAGGTGACAACATGTAGGTGATAACTGAGACCACACCTGTACTGGAGGAGGTTAGACAGAAACCACAGGGACACACCAGCAGAACCAAGAATTCAAGGATTAGCAGCTTTAATTTAAAGTAGTAAGACCAAAGAGAAAAGATTAGACTGTAGCAGTGAGAGTGGACTCCATCTCCAAAGAACGAGCAGTGATTCAATGAAGTGAAGAAGAAACAGACACTACCAGACATCTGTGGCTGCTGTCAGGCCACAGTTAGGCCACAGTTAGACCACAGTTAGACCACAATTAGGAGTTAGACCACAATTAGGAGTTAGACCACAGTTAGGCCACAGTTAGCAGTTAGACCACAGTTAGACCACAGTTAAGCCACAGTTGGACAACAGTTAGGCCGCAGTAGACCACAGTTAAGCCACAGTTAGACAACAGTTAGACAACAGTTAGGCCAGTTAGACCACATTTAGGCCAGAGTTAGGCCACAGTTGCACAACAATTAGGAGTTAAACCACAGTTAGGCTACAGTTAGCAGTTAGACCACAGTTAGGCCGCAGTTAGACCACCATTAGGCCACAGTTAGTCCACAGTTAGACCAGTTGGGCCAGAGTTAGGCCACAATTAGACCAATTTAGGCCACAGACAACAGTTAGGCCACAGTTAGGCCACAGCTAGACCACAGTTAAGCCACAGTTTGACCACAGTTAGGCCAGAATTAGACCACAGTTAGGCCCATTTAGGCCACAGTTAGCAGTTAGGCCAGAATTAGGCAAAGTTAGGCCATAGTTAGCAGTTAGACCACAGTTAGCAGTTATACCACAGTAAGATCACATTTAGGCCAGTTAGACCACAGTTTGACCACAGTTAGGCCAGAGGTAGACCACAGTTAGGCCATAGTTAGGCCAAGTTAGACCACAGCTAGGCCACAGTTAGGCTGCAGTTAGACCACAGTTAGGCCACGGTTACACAGTTAGGCTGCAGTTAGGCTGCAGTTAGACCACAGAGTTAGATTAGGCTGAGGCCCACCAGACTGTTCTCTGTGTCCTGGAGGAGGATCATAGAACAAGTCTGCAAACTGCTCTGGTTCACTGTGATGACAACTCTGTTAATTCAGCTTCACACATCACAGAGTTGATGGTGTCCATGTCCTCTAAAGAGTCATCAGTTGGTCATTAGTCTCACATGATTGATGGTAAACTATTAATGTCATGACATGGTCAGCAGTGAGTTTAGTTAAGTTTGATTGGTCCATCAACAACAGACTCGTGTTCAGATCTGGAAGCTTTCAACGAGATCAAATACATGAGACTTGAAGACGTGAAATATTTCCATGTAACGATTAAAAATGTGGAGTCTTCACTTTTAATATGTCACTGTTTCACCTAAACAGATCCAGATGTAGAGAAGGATTCATACTGTTAAAAACAGGTAACCATGTTGAGCAGAGGGCATCATATAGACTGATCCTCTTTAATATGTGTTCTTCCTTATTTTGCTTCTTGTTCACTAATGTGAGCAAATAAAAACCAGAGACAGGAGCTGTGTCCAGAATCAATCAAACATATATAAACTGACCAATTAAAAATACATAAATCAATGAGCTAAAACTATTTGAAGTGAATAATGTTGATTATCTCACTACAACAGAACAGGTCAGGTCTGGGATTTATCAGACAGTAAGTGGACAGTCTGTTCTTGTAGTCAACATGTTGGATGAGAAATGTGCAGCTGTAAAGAGGTGAACCACTTTGATCAATGAGGAAGTGAGAGGAAGAGCGAGAAGATTATTTGATCGAGGGAAAAGAGAAGGACCCTGTTGTGATGATGATGATTTCCAGAGAGTGTGTGTCTGACCTGGATTAGATTACAGTTTAATTCACTAATTTAAAAGAGGATCATCACCACAGTGTTTGTCTTTAGAGGATAAATCTTCCCTCTGTTTACTACAGAGATTTGATAGCTGCATGAACCCCCACCTACACCTGTTTAAATAAACTCATTATGAATGATTGAAGTGATCCAGACACCCCCTCTTTTGAGGATTGTCAGATTCAGGGTCACAGATGAGGACAGAGGACAGGAAGCAGGTCTGGGTCTCACTCTAAAGGTGGGGTCATTGAGGGGCAGGGTGGTCTCCAGCAGAATGGCTCTAGAGCTGGGGAACTGGAGGACAGACAGGGGGGACAGGTGAAGATGACCTGCTGTCTCTGCTCCACACAGGAAGTAAATAAAGACTAGTCATCAGCTGAGAAACAACCTCCCTCTGATCTGAGGGTTTACAGTAATCCTTCTCTTCACTCCTCTCTGATCCTGAACTCATTGCTGAGGACTCAAACTTTAATCCGTCTATATTATTCCTCCATCTAATGAAGGAGGTTTAACTGTCCGTCTTTAATCCCCCCTACCTTTATCTGTCTCTGATCACTGCTACATCTACACCTGAGTCTCTACCTGTCTCTGCTACATTTACACCTGAGTGTCTACTTGTCTCTGATCACTGCTACATCTACACCTGAGTCTATCTGTCTCTGATCACTGCTACATCTACACCTGAGTCTATCTGTCTCTGATCACTGCTACATCTACACCTGAGTCTCTACCTGTCTCTGATCACTGCTACATCTACATCTGAGTCTCTACCTGTCTCCATGATGGGGGTTTAACAGGTGAACATCAGTCCACAGGTAAAATACAGAGACGTTACCTTCTCCAGTTGTTCTATACAGATGGTGTGAGCAACGATCTTACAGGCTGCACACTTCCTCCTGCTGACAGACTTTTGCTGGAAACAGAAACAGTAGGAGAACATGATGAGTTTTAAATCACAGGAACAAGAACCAGAGGTGAAACCAGAGACAGCAGAGAAACCGAGATGCTTCATTTCCATTTATTTCCACCTCCCTGCCCCTTTAGGAGACCGGAAGCAGGTCTGAGTATATTCATTCCAATGGGCGAAGTGAACAAGATCACAGATTATCACAGCTTCTTTCGCTCACTGAAATAAATATTGGACCCAGTTTTCACAAGCCACACGTGTTCAGAACATTCTGACATCAAAATGACATTTTTCAGACAAACAGATACAAGTAGATACAAGTTATCCATCAGTTAGTGTTAAAATGCCTGATTTTTGTGCTGTAATAACAGGCTGTAATAAGAAGAAAAGCGGATCTGTCTTTTCTTTCCCAAAGGATGCAGAGAGGTAAGTCTAGACAGGGATAGATTTTAATATTAGCTACTGTCACATTTCATGCCAGTTGTCTTGACTTGAGGGAGGGGTTGAGGGACAACGCCACTTAGGAGACCTGAACTGTGTCCCATTTCATACCACTGGCACTGCCTGTAATGCGGTATCCTTTGTATAGAGGATCTTTGGTGAAACTGCTTGTATTTAGAATAATTTAGTTTAACTGATGCTCAGGAGCAGCGATACCATTTCTGACCACTGGGGGTCAGTGTTGTGCTGCTGTGACCTGACACCACCACAAAAACACAGAAATTTGACACATATCACCTCACATATGAAACATAGCACATGTCCTTTAGACATCATTCCCTCACACCTACTTAAGGAAGTGTAAACACTGTTCGGCCTAATATTTAAACAATAATGACAAGGTTAAAGGTCAGTTGCTTTGTCCCAGCTTGCTTTAAACAGATCAAACCTAATCTAGATCCAGTCTTATGTGGTCCTGCCTCAGCTGTTTCCTGTTGTGTCTCATTAGTAAAGACACGATTTGTTTATTAAAGGTTCTTCTGATGAATACTGGTGACAGGAGCTTTGTAGAAAGTAACACTGACACTGATTCTGTAAAGATATGATGCTGATTCTATTGTTTTTGTAATTTTATATGAACAAGTTGTTTTATAAGGACTATAAGGAAAACCATTATAATGTAGTTACACTGTACCCCAGGCTCACAGTGATGAATCTGAACAGTATGACATGTGAAATGTACCAGAGCCCTGAGAGAAGAGGAGGGAGAGGAGAAAGAGGAGTACTCACCAGTGCTTTGGCAACACAGTGTTGTTCTCCAACATAACAGTAATCTCCAGACGCATTGGTCTCAAACCAGATGTGGTCTCCATACAAAGCTGACTCCTGCAGGACAGACACACACAGATATAACCTGATCCTCTACAAGCACAGAGAGGTTTCAGTTGAACAGACATGAATCTTTGACCTAAAGGTTTCCTCAGACCCTCCTTGTGTCTCCCTGATCCAAGACTTACAGTCCAGTCCACAGTGCTGCGGATGTGAGCCTCTGGGTCGGTCCTGGTCAGAGACGAGGTGCTGGGTTGACAGGGCAGGTGGTGCAGGCCAGACTTGGCGATGGCTTTCCTGAAAACACAGACAAGCCAAATACTTAATGTGAATCTAAAACCTCGTCAGTCAGACTGATCAAATGTTTCTGAACCTGAAAGCATTTAAAACTGAAAATTTCACCTTTAATATTCGGAAATAACAGAGTTCATTCATCCTGATCAGATAGTACGAATACCAACACATCAGCCTCAGATTATACAGCGACATCTAGTGGCCACTGTCATCAACGCCACCTCACCAGTAATTAAATACAGGCAGTGTTATAGATGTGAGTCTAATCTCCTCACCTCACAACAGGCTCCACTCATTAACCTGTAACTGAGGTTGGTATCTCTGATTTACACAACTTTCCCAATATTTATTTTAGATGTGTCTTAATTTTCAAAAAGCTGTAAAAAACCTTTCCTGTGACTCTGACGAGGTGTGGGTACACTACAGAACACAGTACTAAACTAAATGACAGTTAGGACTTATTTCTTTAGATTACCCATGTCAATTTGAAAGCAGAAAAAAAGTATTCTGACCTATGTTTTAATTTTCTGTTTTCAAACAGGGACCTTAAATGAACTGTTCACTTCAATCTCTTCTTTTAGTTAGTGAAAGTTCAGACAGGGCGACTATCTCCTCGCCCTCTAAGTCACAATCATGTTTCCTGTCATCCTGTAAGCTCAACCCACTCATTTTTCATCTTCATCCAATCACAACCTGAGACGCTGGCCTTAAGCCAATAACTTGTGTGTGTTCTCTCTCTCTCTGCTGTCATTCAGCACTGTGAGGCCTGACCATCTCCAATCAACCAAGACGTCTTTTACTTCAGATTTATACATTTTACTTAAGATTTCTCAAATTCTGGTTTTCCTCTCATTAGTCTGTCCTGATTGAAATACTGTAATTCCATCTGTTATTAAACATTAAAAATGCCCTGGTGTTGCTGCTACCCAGGACCTCATCACCATCTGAACAGATGAGTAAACATGACAGCAGCTGGTAGTCACTCACTCATAACTTCATCATTCACGCATGACTTTATCAGTCATTCATAACCTCATCACTAATAACCTCATCACTCACTCATAACTTTATCACTTAGTCACTAAAAACCTCATCACTCATTCATAACCTCATCACTCATAACCTCATCACTCACTCATAACTTCATCACTCACTCATAACTTCATCACTAATAACCTCATCACTCACTCATAACTTCATCACTTACTCACTCATAACCCCACCACTCATTCATAACCTCATCAGTCACTCATAGCCTAATCAGTCACTCATAACCTCATCACTCACTCATAACTTCGTCACTCACTCATAACTTCATCACTCATTCATAACTTTGTCACTCATTCATAACCTCATCACTCACTCATAACCTCATCACTCATTATAACCTCATCACTCACGTATGTATCATAACTGTTCTCATCTCTACAATATTGATGCTTCAGTTCTTCAACATTTCCAGTTTTCCAGGACAACTTTAAAACCAGATTATAAACGGACAAAGATCTGACTCGGTCACAAAGGTTCTGGTCTGAACCGGATCACCTCCTAAGTCTGGACCCAGACAGGGATCTCTCATTCCCAAGTGAAGTCATTACTTCTGATTTGGTCAATTTAATGTTGTAACCACATATATGATCAGTCAAAGAGCCAATCACCAGGAGGAGTCCAACCACACATCATCCACATATAAACTAACTGATGCTCCTGACAACATTGTTAATATTTGTTTCTATCAATATAGATTACTGCAATGGAGGGAGGGGGTTATGATGGATATGGAGGATATGATGTCATTGATGACATCACAGGGTCTGTGTATAATAATAAAAATAAGAAATTCACTTCCTCATCGAAAAACTGTTCATTTCCCCTTTTCCTGTAATAACTACATTATGTCCTGATGATGATGATGTGAGGACAGGTCGTTCTACCTGTGAGACTCACACCTGTTCTCAATTCGTTCTAGTAGAGGTGATAAACAACAACAAGCCTCAGTATTAAATCATCATCTGTGAACAAACTCAAACTAATCACTAAACTTTTTTTTCTTATGACGTTTGGATGGAAGGAAGTTTTGTGTATTAAGTTATTTAACCTTTTTTATACATTACGTAACATTACGTTATGTTACATTATATTATGTTGCGTTAAGCTACGCTACGCTAGGCTAGGTATTATGGCAAGGCTATGCTAGGCAATGTGAGGCTACACTACCCTACGCTACCTTAGTTTATGTTACGCTACATTACACTGCGCTATGTTACACAACACTATATTACGCAATGCCACATAACATTACTTTCGTTATGTTACATTACGTTAAGTTACATTATGTTATGTTATGTATATTGTTTGAAAAAACAGTACATTACTGTAACACTATTCAAATGATGCGCTGGCGACAAGTGGCAGCAAGTCCACATAGCTCGTAGTTTTTTGCAATATCTTTGTATATATATATATTTTTTGTCCATTGATGTTTTTTATTCAATGTCATTTTGTCTGACAACTGGAAAAATAATGTACACAAAGGAAGAACTCCTGGCTTTAAAGTATACTAGATATGGAGTTAAACATCTCATACCAGCTGAACTGAAGAAGCTGTACCGTGGATGCAGAGCCGGGGCTGAGCTAAAGGCTAGGAGATGGAGATATACGCCTTTTCTACCATCAATCCTTATGGGAAATGTCAACTCCCTGGCTAACAAGTTCAATGAACTGGAGGCACTTGTGAAGAACCATCGCGCATATCGTGAGTGTAGTCTCATGTGTTTCACAGACACCTGGTTAAACAACAACACTCCCGACCGTTGTGTGGATTTACCCGGCTTCACTGCAGTAGGAGCGGACAGAGACACCAGAGCAAGTGGAAAGAATAAAGGTGGAGGACTGGTTCCGTTTGTGAGCAATAGATGGTGCAACCCAGTGTCATATCACAGTGAAGAGATCTGCTGTTAGGATATTGAACTGTTGGCAGTTGGTCTTAGACCGTACTATGTACTGAAGGAGTTCTCTCACATTGTCGCCATTGTTGTTTACATTCAACCATGAACAAGACTATTGCAAGAGTACAGACCCAGCACCCTGATGCAATCATTGCAATATTGGGGGATTTTAACCATGTCATGCTCACCTCTCACCTGTCTGGCTTCACTCAGTATGTTGACTGTCCCACAAGGGAAAATAAGACACTTGATCTGTTGTATGCAAATGTCAAGGAGGCCTACACTGCTTCAGCTCTACCACCACTTGGCAGATCAGATCATAATCTGGTTTTACTTCAGCCTTCCTACAAGCCCTGTGTACTGCGGCAGGCTGGACCCCAAAGGCCAGTGAGTGTCTAAAAGACTGTTTTTAGTGCACAGATTGGAATGCACTGTTGGAGTCACAGGAATATGATAAAAGTAAGGACCCTGACCTTGATAGAATGGTTGAAAGTACCATGGAATATATTAACTTCTGTATGGACATTGTAATACCAGCAAAGACTGTACACTGCTTTCCAAACAACAAACCCTGGATCACCAGTAACATCAAGACCCTCCTCAACCAGAAAAAGGAGGCCTTCAGGGATGGAGACAGGGAGAAGCTCAGGTGTGTGCAACATGAGCTGAAGATCAAAGCAGGCGAAGGAGGACTAAAAAAAGAAAGTGGAGAGGAAGCTGCAGCACAACAACACCAGAGAGGTGTGGAAGGGGATGAGGACCATCACTGGCTATAAAGAGAACAGCCAGACAACATCAGGTGATGTGGACAAGGCCAATGAGTTCAACCTGTTCTACAACAGATTTGACACAGCTACACCTGTTCTCTCTCCAACTGCTTCAGCTGCAGCTTCTCCTACGGCATCTCCTCCACAACCTGACACTGCAGCTGCAACTCCCTCCACACTGTGGGGATGAGTCTCCTGTCCTTTACAGCAGAGGAGGTGAGGGCAGAGCTCAAGAGGCTACGCCCTGGAAAGGCAACAGGCCCGGATGGTGTGTGTGAGGCTGTTAGAGGACTGTGCAGCCCAGCTGGCTGAGCCTCTCCAGAGGATCTTTAACTTAAGCCTTCAAACAGGGAGGGTCCCAGTCCTATGGAAAACATCATGTCATGTTCCGGTACCTAAAGTAAGACGACCGGCTGAGATAAATGACTACAGACTGGTGGCCCTCACATCACACATCATGAAGACCCTGGAGCGGCTGCTTCTCCACCTTCTGAAGCCACAAGTTGAACATGCACTAGACCCTCTACAGTTCGCCTACAAAGAACATATTGGAGTGGATGATGCCGTCCTTTACATGCTCCACAGGGCCCATTCTTACTTGGATGAGCCAGGTAGTTACATGAGGATTATGTTCTTTGATTTCTCAAGTGCATTTAACACCATCCAACCCCCCATTCTTAAAGACAAGCTGGAAGGGCTGGAGGTGGATCCCTGCTTCACATCCTGGATTGTGGATTACCTGACAAGACGACCACAGTACGTCAGGCTGGGTAATTGGGTCTCAGGGACAGTGATGAGCAGCACTGGGGCTCCACAGAGGACTGTTCTGGCTCCGTTCCTGTTCACGCTGAATATGGCAGATTTTAAATACAACTCTGACTCGTGCCACATCCTGAAATACTCGGATGACATGGCTATTGTGGTGTGTATCAGGAACGGGCAGGAGGAAGAGAAGTACAGGGATCTGACGATGGCCTTCAGTGAATAGAGCGACAAGAACTGCCTCCTTCTGAACACCTCGAAGACCAAGGAGATGGTCATCGACTTTTGGAGGTCTAGGCCCACCCTTCAGCCAGTCACCATTCGAGGGAAGGACATTGAGGTGATACACACTTATAAATACCTAGGTGTGCACCTGGACAGTAAACTGGACTGGTCCCTGAACACGGATGCCATCTACCAGAAGGGGCAGAGCAGGCTCTTTTTCCTCAGGAAGCTCAGGTCCTTTGACATTTGCAGTGAAATGCTGCACGTTTTATCAGTCAGTGGTGGCCAGTGCACTCTTTTATGCTGCAGTCTGCTGGGGCAACAGTATGTCAGACATGAACACAAAGAGACTGGATAAACTGGTGAAAAAGGCTGGGTCCGTGCTTGGCAGGAGTCTGGATTCACTCAGGACTGTTGTGGAGAGACGCATGCAATGTAAGATGGACACCATCTTGGACAATACCAACCACCCTCTCCACAACATTCTGGCAGGACAGAGAAGCAGCTACAGCTGCAGCAAACATCTCATCTCACTGCACTGCAGAACAGAGAGGTTCGGGAGATCCTTTGTTCCCACTGCCATCAGGCTATACAACACCTCAGCCAAAGGAAGTGGACTAATCTAATTATTATTGTTCATTTGTTATTAACTGTTTTATTATTATTATAATTATTATCAACAATGAGCTAATGGACACATGAATTTCCCCTAGGGGATAAATAAAGTATCTATCTATCTATCTATCTATCTATCTAAATTGTTAAATATAAATATGAATTATCTTTCTTTGAATGTTTTATGAAACCATTTCTTTACACCCTAGTATATCAATGTGGGTCTGTGACATCATCAGCCCCTGTAACTGAGCAAACAGCTGGCTCACCTGGATTACCTGTTGTCACTCTTACCTAGCTTGTGATCAGACAACTGCTTGGGGCCCCAGGCTGTCAGGGGAGAGGGGTCTGTCTGCAGACTGCAAGAGAGGGGCACAACTGTGAGTGGGTGTAACCTTAAGTAGGGGGAGGGATACGATGCGCAAATCACAAGAAACCCCATGAGATGTTGAAATGAGATGTTTTAGGCAGAGACATACGTACATAGACGCCGCATTTGCCACTTCAGCTCTTTGCTGCGATACGTCAACGTCACTGCCGTATTAGTCCGGGCAAGGCAGCCCTGTAAACAAATAGGAATAAACGGAGGAGCAGCAGTTTTTCTATATTTCTCAACCGATTTCACTTCATGTAAACCTAACGTTGATACTCAGATCCTTATGGAAAATAGTGATTACAGCCTAGATTATCACGATTCTAAGTAACCAGTGACCAAACTTTTATTTTCACTGCACGTGGATCATAAACCCTTCAATATAGAAACGACTCATTGAAATCGATTGAGATATATAAATGTTATAGAGCTTTTTATCCACAAAAATTGCAGCTCCTCCGTGCACTTGCACTTATTTGCAAGGCAGTCTTACACAGACCAATATGATGGCTACGTTGACATATGATCCAGCGGCGATTGCGGCCTCTACGTGTATATGTCTATGGTTTTAGGTGCAAAGAGATTATTTTGTCGGCATTTTTGCTTTTATTTTATAGTTGATAGTTAACAGTTTCCTTCATTTAATAGCTTACAGCGTAGAGGCAGACAGGAAACATAGGGGCAAAGTGCTCCCTTCAACTGGCTCTTCCGATGCAGAGGAGCAGTGGCATGACATCATTGGAAGTGGGCGTAACCGTTAGTGGGCATAACCGTAAATCGGTGTAGCCATACCTATTGCAACCTACAGACAAATAGGGGGCCCCCGGGGGCTGACAATCTTAACTCTATAGCAGTGTCTCAAAATGTGGCTCCCTCCCCCTTAAACAACCAATGGGAAATTTGCAACGACTTCTGAATAGGAAACCTCCCTAAATGGGCCCCATGTCATTCCCTGGAGGATTTGCAATGATCTCAAAAGCAGTTAAACTATTTTTATTTTATTTTATTATATTTAGATATTAAAGTCATTTAGAATAAAAACAATGGGGATCAGTGCTTGGTTGGCCCATTCACAGTTTATTCATGTCTCTGTCTGGCTGCTGATTGGTTAACTGAATGCACTGATGCTCTGTTCCAGCCACTGAATACAGTCAGTCCAGAGCCACATCAGAGCTCATTCACTGAGAAGGAGAGGAGGTAAAAGAGTCAGATATGTCACCATCTGGGTTTAAGAAGAAAAGTAGCTGAAGGATTTTACAAGTCACCAAATCAAGAGAGAAAATCATTACCAACATGGCTCCTTAAAGGGGCTTTATGGGTTGATGAGCACTGGCTTTATAATGTGAGTTATTTACAATATAACAATGCTAAAGTTATTTAGGAATTTATTTAAGTTTTTATTGTTCTTTATTATTATATTTTGAATATTACAAAGTTTTCCACAATCTTTATATTCATATTTTCTTTTTTAATTCTACTAACATAAATATTTGGAATTTAAAAATGTTTAGATTTTGTACATTTTTCAATGGTGTCAGATAATTTATTAATAATGGTGATTGGAGACTAGATTCTAGAATCACCACTGATGAGCTAATGAAACTATTTAAAAGCGTTTCAGTGTGAATCATGTGGATGTTTATCACTTGTTTTTTTACCATTTGATCAAACTTTATTAAACATGAGGAATGACAAAGGACAGAGCCTGTTCTCAGCTCCCACTGGGACAGTGCTAAAGAAAAGACCACAAGGTTGTTTATCTTAAACATATGAAGGAAACTTCGCAGTTCCGTTTCTGCCTCAGATTATGAGACATCTTATCAAAGACAGTTCAGAGAGGAGATGGATCACTGAGAATCATTTCCTGTATCTGCGTCACATGTCCTGCCCCTTCAGGAGAGCAGCAGCAGGTCTGAGTCTGTTAACTCCAGAGGGGGAAGTGAACCTGATCACAGATTATGATTCTTTCATCCCATAGTCATGGAAATGAACACCGGACCCAGTTTTCACAAGCCACAGACTTTTGAGTGTTCTGACACTAAAATTTCATCTTCAGACAAATCAGGAGAAAATGAACTTTGATAGAGACCAGAACAAACTCTGATATGATCCTATACAGGGTCGACACAGACAAGAAATTCATCAGTTAGTGTTAAAAGCTCTGTGCAGCAGTAGTCTGTAAAAACAGGAACATATCTTTCTTTTCTTTCCCAGAGGATGCAGACAGTCTGGATAAAGTTATTAAAGGTCATTAAAGCTCCATATAGTATAAAGTTAGATGTGCATGTGTAGTTTGATTATAAAGCACGTCTAGATTCTATATTAATGCTGTGAAAGTATCAAAGCGCTCAGTCCACAGAGAAATGCACACAGCCTGTATTCAGAAACTGAGCCTTAAAACCAGCTGTCAGGACTTCTGGAACTTTGTGATGTCACAACAAAGCAGTTCAACACCACAAGCCCAGCCTACCTGGACACACCATCCAACATTGCAGGATTTGGTTTCTCCGAGTATTTACCTGAAATTTGCTATATTTTTATTGCATCACTGAGAAAACATACAGAAGAGGGGCTCAGATCCTCTCTCTCTCTTCTAATTGGCTCACCAACCTGTTGTTACTAGAGCTCCAGAGTGAACCCTGAGAGAGGAGATGTAAAACTACAGTGAGATGTTTTTTGGTTCTTAAAACCACAAATATATCTTCCTCTGGATAAACACTATAAATTGTAAAATATTATATACTGTCGCATTTTATACCAGCTGCATCAGCCTGAATGTGCTGCTGTTGTTTTGCCATACCAACTAAGGAGACAGGAAGTATCATTTCATACCATCACTGCTTGTAATGTATCATCTTTGTTATAAAGCCACTTTGTTGATATTTTTGCCTGATGGCATCACTACAGGAAAGGTCAGAGGTCACCACAGACACAATATGGACTATGAATATAAATATCAGAGAACCAGTTTTAGTTTTCAGGATCATCCTTATGGATCTATAATTATCTATAACATGTGATTATCATTCTGTGACCTAAAGCATCAGGAACCACCAAGAGCATCACAGTGGACCCTGTTTACATGGTTCAAAACCACATCCAGACAAAATCCTGATCCAGGACCAGTCCAGGTCAGATTATATAGAAAACAGTAATTTGGTTTAGTCTACAAGTACAGTGTGTGTGTGTGTGTGTGTGTGTGTGTGTGTGTTTGTCTGTTACATACGACAGGAAGTTCTCCCATGTGTCCATATAAGGATTGTAGTATATGGTTCCCTCGTGTCCCCTGAGAGGTGAAGAACAGCTTTTATGGAGTGAGGACCCAGAGGAGGTCAGATCTGGGTCAGCCGCCCCGGGACCAGAACTCAGACCTGCTGAGGCCAGCTGAGCCAGACTAGGGCTGGTGGTGGAGGTTTGGATCGGTTTCTGTTCTGTCCAGTGACCCTGACCTGAACTCCGTCGTTGGTATCGACCATAAACTCCTACTGCCCTGCTCTGAAACACAGAGTCAGCTGGGAGGAGGTGGGAGGAGTTTCTTCTCAGACAGCGAGGAGGGCGGAGCAGGGGGCGGGGCTTAATGTTTTCCATAACAACTGCCTGGGTTAAGTGCATCTGAGCTGTATCTTTTCCTCCTCTGGTTCTGTTCTCCACCTTTTCATCACTCCCTTCATCTTCATCAGACTCAGAGCAGGAGCACAGGCACACACCTAGCTCCTCCTCCTCCTCCTCCCCCTCCTCCTCCTCTTCCTCTTCCTCCTTCTCTCTCTCTCCTCCTCCCATCTGGACCAAACTTGCAAGTAACATGGAGGATCCAAGCAGATGAGGTTCGATGGATTTTACTTTAAAGGGACGTCGATGGCTCACTGCTGACCCATGATGCAGGTAGGGGGCAGAGCCTGAGGCCCGATGAGCACGGTGAGGTTTACACTGAAACTTTCTTCTTCCTCGCTTCACAGGTATGTCCTCTCTCACAGCCCTTACCATTGCTTCACCTGTGTTTGTTAACCCTGTTTCTATGACTGATTGCCGCCTCTGTCCACTGGCCACCAGTAGGCCCACACTGGGACGCCGGCGCTGGTCTGGACAGACCGGAGGCAAACCAACGGAGGAGCGTCTGGACTGGATCAAAGCTGCAGAGGGCAGACCCACACTGGAGCGCCTCCTGGCTTTACTGGTCTGAACTGCAGGACCAGGCTGACGCACCGCCACAGGGTGCTTCTGTCGTTTGTGACGACGACCGAAATGACGCTGGAAGAAGAACTCCATCATGTCTCAGTGTGGAGGAGCTGAAACTCACACAGCAGGTCCTCCTCCTTGTCCTCTGACACGAGGTCAAAAGTCAAAGGTCACACATGACGTTTTAATCCAGAGAACAAGATGATGGTCCAGCTCCTGCTGGTCCCTACTAGTCCACCTCTGGTCTTCCTTTAGAAACTCTGAAGGGGTGAGTAGGTGGGGTCAATCAAATCTATGCTTTTCCATAAATTATCACATTAACAAAGAAAACTGTAAATAAATAATAACTAACTAAACATAAAATTTAATCTTTGATTCAATAATTAATCAATCAGCTCATTAATTACTGATGCAGTGCTGCTTTGTTCAAAGTCATCAAACTGGTATTACCCAGAAGCCCCTTCACTGGTTCCCTCCACAGTCACAGTATTAGTGACAGTCCTGTAGTGAGATCAGGAGTGGAGCATCACTGTATTTTGTCCTGAACAGAAACTGGACCAGGATTTTAAAAACTGGAGCAGGATTGTAGCAGTCAGAACCAGTTTTTTTTAGTGACAGGTCTTTAAAACCTTCAGATCTATGAAAGATTTTAAATAGATAAAAATAGATCAAACACAGACATAAAGTCAATGTTCACTAGCATGTAGCCGACATGTTCACTAGCATGTAGCCATCATGTTCACTAGCATGTAGCAGACATTTCAAGTAGCCAACATGGCTGAAGCTGCCTCGTCTGAGGATTTTGCCCAGGAAACCGAGACATTCTCTGACTGCAAATCCACCAGTTCTCTTAAATACTGTGATGATTCACTAATTAATCAAACACCAGCAGAGTGACTGCTACAACTTTATAGAGCCTTCAGAATAAAACCCTGCACATGGTGTTAGGGATGTGATGTTTAATAAAAGACATTTATTACACAACAGGTTGAAGAATGAGATACTGAAACTGGAACCATTGACTATTTAATTCAGGTAGACACTAAAACAAAGATCATCATTACATCAGACATGTTTTCACCTCAGCATTCTGCTTTATAACACAGCAGACAACAGTAATTTATACAAATTAACTGATGTTACGTTTCATCGGTAAAGATTAGATCAGTATCATCTTCATGTATCTTGATAAGCAGAGGCATCAGAGCTAACTTTTAGTCCCTGATCAAGTCTTGAGGTTGACTGGGTTCAGCCTGGGGTCCTGCTCTGATTCCAGGATTTATCTGAACTATGGGAATTTTCCCTCCACCTCAACCTATAGCTATGATTCATGAGTTATTTGAGGTGTTTGGTGAGCCTAATTCTGCTGAGTCTGACCGTATCACTTTATGCTGTGACAGGCAGAAGCCAGAGTCTCTGTCTGAGCAGGAACACAGAAACTCTGCAGCTTCACATTACACACAGATAAAACTACAGAGCATCTTCACTG